>NC_053023.1:588382124-588541455 GCF_003073215.2 Triticum urartu | reverse complement strand
CCCATCCGGACACGGGACGAAGTCTTCAATCTTGTATCTTCATAGTCCAACAGTCCGGCCAAAGGATATAATCCGGCTGTCCGGATACCCCCTAATCCAGGACTCGCTCAGTAGCCCCTGAACCAGGCTTCAATGACAATAAGTCCGGCGCGCAGATTGTCTTCAGCATTGCAAGGCGGGTTCCTCCTCCGAATACTTCATAGAAGATCTTGAACACGAGGATCGTGTCCGGCTATGCAAAATAAGTTCCACATACCACTGTAGAGGGAATAATATTTACACGAATCTAATATGCTGACGTACCCCGTAGTGTGACATCACACCACAGCCAGGTCTTTATTCGAATCATTTTTCATAACCTATCTCAGTGTGTTTCGTGAGGCGGTTTCCTTGGTACGTCTTGTCGAAGAAGAGATCGTGTCCCCTTATTATGGGATTCCCATTAATACGGACGTGGGTAACCCAACCGTGCCTATTAGTAGGACTCCTAAATCTTAGGCAAGTCCCAAACGGCCACGAGGAGGACGCTTGATATTCACCCTCTTTATAAAGGGGACAAGGCCTTTTCCTCTCGATCTTAATCGAATCCGCCTCTCGCATCGAGTTCCAACACCCAAAGCTCAGGTTTAGGCGCTTCGGACCTTCAACTATGTCCGGACCCAACCTTCAAGGTTGGTGGATGCCTTTCTCCATCATAGAGGAGGACATCAAGAAGTTGAGACAGGCCAGATATCTGACCGCTGAAATTTTGCATCGGCTTCCTGCCCGAGGGCAGGTCGTCCCTACTCGTGAGCCCAACGAGAGCGTTGTGTTCGTCTCCCACTTCCTCCGAGGACTAGGCCTCGCTCTGGATCCCTTTGTTAGGGGTCTTATGTTCTATTACGGGCTAGATTTTCATGATCTGGCCCCGGATTCCCTTCTTCACATCTTGACATTTATTGTCGTATGCGAGGCCTTCCTCCGCATTACCCCTCACTTCGGCCTGTGGCTCAAGACCTTTGATGTGAAGCCGAAGATGATCGAGGGGCAGCACACGGTGTGCGGAGGTGCTTCAGTAAGCAAAATTGCTGATGCTCCATGGCCTGAGGGTTACTTCCCAGAGGTGTCCGGATTGTGGCAGCGGGAGTGGTTCTACATCACAGCTCCCCGAAGTGCCAAGTGGGTAGCTACCCCCGCCTTCCGCCCTGGCCCCCCACCACAACTGATGTCATGGATCAGCAGGGGGCTGAGCTGGGGTCCAGCCAAGGACGTGCCAATACTGCAAAGCCGTATCCAAGATCTCTTTGAGAGAGATATCAGTCTGGTTATGGTAGTGCAAGTTATGCTAGTCCGTCAAGTCCACCCTTGCAAACGCCGGCCCCTTCGCATGTGGGAATTCAACCTGGAAGGACCACGAGCTATCCAACATTTCCTCGGCATGACGCACGAAGAGATGTACAAATTGTTCTTCGGACCACAAATAATGTGTCCGGACATCGCTGAGGATGCAGGTCTGAGCTGCAATCGCCCGGATACCCAAGTAAGTCGCCCCGCATCCGAACACACTGTCCGTTTTATTTACAGCAACATTGCCCTAAAAAAGAAAAACCGCTCTTGGTCCAGGATTGGATAGCGAAGGCAAAGTTGATCAGGTGTCTGGCCACCCTCCCTGAGACCTCACCAAATCCCTCTTGGGGGCACCGCCTTGTGCTCCCTCCACACTCGTTTTGCCAATACTCTGAGTAAAAATCCTCGTACGTCTCAGATGGACCCTGCGGTGGCAGAGCGGTGCGCCGTGTCGCTCATGGTTGTGTCATTGATGGATGTGGATGATCCCGATTGCTTCTTCTCAGAATCAAACTTTAGGCATATAGTATTGCACATCTAGTGCGTATTAGTGTGTTTAGTTTGTTTTGTCATATTTGTTTGATCAGTTTGTATGAGGTTTTCCACAACATCATGTATCGTTCGATCATGTTTCTTTAAAATATAAAGTGAGACGAAACCATGTTGAGAGATAGAGATGTTCATGAACCACGATCCCTTTCGTGTAATTTGTAACTCTAAGACCCACGTCCCAAACAATAAGCGTGAAGCCAAAATTGTCATTATGATCTAGGTGCACCTTTGAGGAACAGTAAAACTAAAAAAAGAATATATTTCAAAATGAATTATTTTTTTGCGGGTATTCAAAATCAAAATGAATTATGTTGGCAAAAAACATTGCTTAGTTTCCTACCCACTAGTGCATTTTCGTGATGGAATAACATTTCATGCTGGCATGGGAGAAAACAAAACTAGTGCTCCAAAATGCTTCGAGAATAGCCTTTTTGTAAAATTGATTTGTTTTATCGCCCGGAACATGACAAATGTCTTTTCATCACAAAATTTTAAACGTTGCTGATGTTGGGGAACACAGTATTTTATAAGAATCCTACGATCATGCAAGATCTATCTAGGGATGCATAGCAACGAGAGGGGAGAGTGTGTCTACGTACCCTCGTAGACCGAAAGCGGAAGCATTAAGTAACGCGGTTGATGTAGTCGAATGTCTTCGCGATCCAACCGATCAAGTACCGAACGCACGACACCTCCGCAATCTGCACACGTTCAGCTCGGTGACGTCCCTCGAACTCTAGATCCAGCTGAGGTCGAGGGAGAGTTTTGTTAGCACGACAGTGTGTTGACGGTGATGATGAAGTTACCGACGCAGGGCTTCGCCTAAGAACTACGACAATGTGATCGAGGTTGAAATCTGTGGAGGAGGGCACCGCACACGGCTAAGAGATCAACTTGTGTGTATATGGGGTGCCCCCTCCCCCGTATATAAAGGAGGGGAGGAGGGGGCCGGCCGACCTCATGGTGCGCCCCCAAGGGGGGATTCCTACTCCTACTAGGAGTAGGTTTCCCCCCTTTCCTAGTCCAACTAGGAGGGGGGAGGAAGGGGAAGAGGGGAAGAAGGAAAGGGGGGACGGCCCCCTCCCCAATTCGGATTGGGCTTTGGGGGGGGGCGCCCCTCCTCTTGGCCGCCTCCTCTCTCTTCCACTAAATCCCATGTAGGCCCATTAAGCCCCCGAGGGGTTCTGGAAACCCCCCGGGACTCCGGTATATGCACGAACTCATTCGAAACCATTCGGGTGTCCAAACATAACCTTCCAATATATCAATCTTCATGTCTCGACCATTTTGAGACTCCTCGTCATATCCGTGATCACATCCGGGACTCCGAACTAGCTTTGGCACATCAAAATATATAAACTCATAATACAGATCGTCATCGAACGTTAAGCGTGCGGACCCTACAGAACTATGTAGACATGACCGAGACTCATCTCCGGTCAATAACCAATAGCGGAACCTGGATGCTCATATTGGTTCCTACATATTCTACGAAGATCTTTATCGGTCAAACCGCATAACAACATACGTTGTTCCCTTTGTCATCGGTATGTTACTTGCCCGAGATTCGATCGTCGGTACCATCATACCTAGTTCAATCTCGTTACCGGCAAGTCTCTTTACTCGTTCCGTAATGCAACATCCCGCAACGGACTCATTTGTCACATTGCTTGCAAGGCTTGTAGTGATGTGCATTACCGAGAGGGCCCAGAGATACCTCTCCAACAATCGGAGTGACAAATCCTAATCTCGAAGTATGCCAACTCAACAAACACCATCAGAGACACCTCTAGAGCATCTTTATAATCAGCCAGTTACGTTGTGACATTTGATAGCACACAAAGTGTTCCTCCAGTATTAGGGAGTTGCATAATCTCATAGTCATAGGACATGTATAAGTTATGGAGAAAGCAATAGCAATAAACTAAATGATCATAGTGCTAAGCTAATGGATGGGTCAAGTCAATCACCTCATTCTCTAATGATGTGATCCCGTTCATCAAATGACAACTCATGTCTATGGCTAGGAAACTTAACCATGTTTGATTAACGAGCTAGTCAAGTAGAGGCATACTAGTGACACTCTGTTTGTCTATGTATTCACACATGTACTAAGTTTCTGCTTAATACAATTCTAGCATGAATAATAAACATTTATCATGATATAAGGAAATATAAATAACAACTTTATTATTTCCTGTAGGGCATATTTCCTTCAGTCTCCCACTTGCACTAGAGTCAATAATCTAGATTACATTGTAATGATTCTAACACCCATGGAGTCTTGGTGCTGATCATGTTTTGCTCGTGAGAGAGGCTTAGTCAACGGGCCTGCAACATTCAGATCCGTATGTATCTTGCAAATCTCTATGTCTCCCTCCTTGACTTGATCATGGATGGAATTGAAGCGTCTCCTGATGTGCTTGGTTCTCTAGTGAAATCTGGATTGCTTTGCCACGACAATTGCACCAGTATTGTCACAAAAGATTTTCATTGGATCCGATGCACTAGGTATGACACCTAGATCGGATATGAACTCCTTCATCCAGACTCCTTCATTTGCTGCTTCTGAAGCAGCTATGTATTCCGCTGCACATGTAGATCCTGCCACGACGCTTTGCTTAGGACTGCACCAACTGACAGCACCACCATTCAATAAAAATACGTATCCGGTTTGTAAATTAGAGTCATCCGGATTAGTGTCAAATCTTGCATCGACGTAACCATTTACGACAAGCTCTTTGTCACCTCAATAAACGAGAAACATATCCTTAGTCCTTTTCACGTATTTCAGGATATTCTTGACCACTGTCCAGTGATCCACTCCTGGATTACTTTGGTACCTCTCTGCTAAACTAATAGCAAGGCACACCTCGGGTCTGGTACAGAGCATTGCAGACATGATAGAACCTATGGCTGAAGCATAGGGGATGACTTTCATTTTCTCTCTATCTTCTGCAGTGGTCGGGCATTGAGTCTAACTCAATTTCACACCTTGTAACATAGGCAAGAACCCTTTCTTTGCTTGATCCATTTTGAACTTCTTCAAAACTTTATCATGGTATGTGCTTTTTGAAAGTCCAATTAAGCGTCTTGATCTATCTCTATAGATCTTGATGCCCAATATATAAGCAGCTTCACCGAGGTCTTTCATTGAAAAATTCTTATTCAAGTATCCTTTTATGCTATTCAGAAATTCAATATCATTTCCAATCAACAATATTTCATCCACATATAATAAAATGCTACATATCTCCCACTCACTTTCTAGTAAATACAAGCTTCTACAAAAGTCTGTATAAAACCATATGCTTTGATCACACTATCAAAGCATATATTCCAACTCTGAGATGCTTGCACGAGTCCATAAATGGATCGCTGGAGCTTACACACTTTGTTAGCACCTTTTGGATCGACAAAACCTTCTGGTTGCATCATATACAACTCTTCTTTAAGATATCCATTAAGGAATGCAGTTTTGACATCCATTTGCCAAATTTCAATATCATAAAATGTGACAATTGCTAACATGATTCGGACGGACTTAAGCATCACTATGGGTGAGAAGGTCTCATCGTAGTCAACTCCTTCAACTTGTCGAAAACCTTTCGCAACAAGTCGAGCTTTGTAGACAATAACAATACTGTCAGCGACAGTCTTCTTCTTGAAGATCCATTTATTCTCTATGGCTTGCCGATCATCGGGAAAGTCAACCAAAGTCCACACTTTGTTCTCATACATGGATCCCATCTCAGATTTCATGGCCTCAAGCCATTTTGCGGAATCTGTTCTCATCATCGCTTCCTCATAGTTTGTAGGTTCATCATGGTCAAGTAACATGACCTCCAGAACAAGATTACCGTACCACTCTGGTGCGGATATTACTCTGGTTGACCTACGAGGTTCGGTAGTAACTTGATCAGAAGTTTCATGATCATCATCATTAGCTTCCTCACTAATTGGTGTAGGAATCACTTGAACCGATTTTTGTGATGAACTACTTTCCAATAAGGGAGTAGGTACAGTTACCTCATCAAGTTCTACTTTCCTCCCACACACTTCTTTCGAGAGAAACTCATTCTCTAGAAAGGATCCATTCTTAGCAACGAATATCTTGCCTTCGGATCTATGATAGAAGGTGTACCCAATAGTCTCCTTTGGGTATCCTATCAAGATACATTTCTCCGATTTGAGTTCGAGCTTATCAGGTTGAAGCTTTTTCACATAAGCATCGCAACCCCAAACTTTAAGAAACGAAAACTTGGGTTTCTTGCCAAACCATAGTTCATATGGTGTCGTCTCAACGGATTTCGATGGTGCCCAATTTAACGTGAATGCAACCGTCTCTAAAGCATAACCCCAAAATGATAGCGGTAAATCAGTAAGAGACATTGATACGTCTCCAATGTATCTATAATTTTTGATTGTTCCATGCTATTATATTACCAACCTTGGATATTTTATATGCCTTTATATGCTATTTTATATGATTTTTGGGACTAACCTATTAACCTAGAGCCTAGTGCCAGTTTCTGTTTTTCTCCTTGTTTTAGAGTATCGCAGAAAAGGAAAATCAAACGGAGTCCAATTGACCTGAAACTTCACGGAACTTATTTTTGGAAGGAAAGCAACCCGGGAGACTTGGAGTCCACATAAGGGAAGCAACGAGGAAGCCACGAGGCAGGGGGCGCGCCCACCCCCTGGGCACGCCCTCCACCCTCGTGGGCCCCTCGTGGCTCCCCTGACATACTTCTTCCGCCTATATATCTCCATATACCCTAAAACGATCGGGGAGCACAATAGATCGGGAGTTCCGCCACCAGAAGCCTCTGTAGCCACCGAAAAATAATCTAGACCCGTTCCGGCACCCTGCCAGAGGGGGAATCCCTCTCCGGTGGCCATCTTCATCATCCCGGTGCTCTCCATGACAAAGAGGGAGTAGTTCTCCCTCGGGCTGAGGGTATGTACCGGTAGCTATGTGTTTGATCTCTCTCTCTCTCTCTCTCTCTCTCTCGTGTTCTTGATTTGGCACGATCTTGATGTATCGCGAGCTTTGCTGTTATAGTTGGATCTTATGTTTCTCCTCCCCCTCTACTCTCTTGTGATGGATTGAGTTTTCCCCTTGAAGTAATCTTATCGGATTGAGTCTTTAAAGATTTGAGAACACTTGATGTATGTCTTCTTGTGCGTATCTGTGGTGACAATGGGATATCACGTGATTCACTTGATGTATGTTTTGGTCATCAACTTGCGGGTTCCGCCCATGAACCTATGCATAGGGGTTGGCACACGTTTTCGTCGTGATTCTCCGGTAGAAACTTTGGGGCACTCTTTGAGGTTCTATGTGTTGGTTGAATAGATGAATCTGAGATTGTGTGATGCATATCGTATAATCATACCCACGGATACTTGAGGTGACATTGGAGTATCTAGGTGACATTAGGGTTTTGTTGATTTGTGTCTTAAGGTGTTATTCTAGTACGAACTCTAGGGCTGTTTGTGACACTTATAGGAATAGCCCAACGGATTGATTGGAAAGAATAACTTTGAGGTGGTTTCGTACCCTACCATAATCTCTTCGTTTGTTCTCTGCTATTAGTGACTTTGGGGTGACTCTTTGTTGCATGTTGAGGGATAGTTATGTGATCCAATTATGTTATCATTGTTGAGAGAACTTGCACTAGTGAAAGTATGAACCCTAGGCCTTGTTTCCTAGCATTGCAATATCGTTTGTGCTCACTTTTATCATTAGTTACCTTGCTGTTTTTATATTTTCAGATTACAAAAACTTATATCTACTATCCATATACCACTTGTATCACCATCTCTTCGCCGAACTAGTGCACCTAAACAATTTACCATTGTATTGGGTGTGTTGGGGACACAAGAGACTCTTTGTTATTCGGTTGCAGGGTTGCTTGAGAGAGACCATCTTCATCCTACGCCTCCTACGGATTGATAAATCTTAGGTCATCCACTTGAGGGAAATTTGCTACTGTCCTACAAACCTCTGCACTTGGAGGCCCAACAACGTCTACAAGAAGAACGTTGTGTAGTGGACATCAAGCTCTTTTCTGGTGCCGTTGCCGGGGAGGTTAGCGCTTGAAGGTATATCTTTAGATCTTGCAATCGAATCTTTTAGTTTCTTGTTTTATCACTAGTTTAGTTTATAAAAGAAAATTTAAAAAATGGAATTAAGTTTGCCTCATACGCTTTATCTTTTTAATATCTATCGTGAGAATAAGGATTCCGACAATTCTGCTCAAGTGCTGGAGGAAGAATGCATTAGAATGTTTGGCATTAAATCTTTGAATGATGAGCATGATTGCAATGTTGTTAGTATAAATTCCTTGAATATCTATGATGCTAATGATATGCAAAGCCACAAGCTTGGGGAAGCTATGTTTGATGAAGATGATATTTTTTGTCCCCCAAGTTTTGATGAGCAAATTTATTATGATGAAAGCATGCCTCCTATTTATGATGATTATATTGATGAAAGTGGTTTCAGAGAGGTCATGACTTTATTTAGTGACGAATCCACTATTTCGGAAGAGGTTCCAATTGATTATGAGAACAAAATTGCTATCTATGATGATTATTGTGATGACATGTATGCTTTAAAGAATAATGATAATCATGAAACTTGTCATCATGATTTTAGCTTTCCATTGGATTATGCCTCACATGATAGTTATTTTGTTGAGTTTGCTCCCACTACTATTCATGAGAAGAAGTTTGCTTATGTGGAGAGCAATAAAAATTCTATGCTTGTAGATCATGAAAAGAATGCTTTATGTGCTGGTTATATTGTTGAGTTCATTCATGATGTTACTGAAAATTATTATGAGGGAGGAATATATGCTTGTAGGAATTGCAATAATATCAAGTTTCCTCTCTATGTGTTGAAAATCTTGAAGTTATACTTGTTTTGCCTTCCTATGCTAGTTGATTATTGTTCCCACAAGTTGTTTTCTCACAAAATCCCTATGCATAGGAAGTGGGTTAGCCTTAAATGTGCTAGTCATATTCTTCATGATGCTCTCTTTATGTTACAATTCTTATCTTTTATGTGAGCATCGTTGAAATCATCATGCCTAGCTAGGGGCGTTAAACGATAGCGCTTGTTGGGAGGCAACCCAATTTTATTTTTGTTCCTTGCTTTTTGTTCCTGTTTAGTAATAAATAATTCATCTAGCCTCTGTTTAGATGTGGTTTTATGTGTTTAATTAGTGTTTGTGCCAAGTAGAACCGTTGGGAAGACTTGGGGAAAGTCTTGTTGATCTTGCTGTAAAAAACAGAAACTTTAGCGCTCACAAAAATTGCTGCCATTTTTTATTGGAGAGTGATATTTAGTTAATTCTTTTTGAAGATGATTAATAGATAAATTCCTCACATCTGGAAATTTATTTGAGAATTTTATGAGTTCCAGAAGTATACGTTTGATCCAGATTACTACAGACTGTTCTGTTTTTGACAGATTCTGTTTTTCGTGTGTTGTTTGCTTATTATAATGAATCTATGGCTAGTAAAAGAGTTTATAAACCATAGAGAAGTTGTAATACAGTAGGTTTAACACCAATATAAATAAATAATGAGTTCATTACAGTACTTGAAGTGGTGTTCTGTTTTCTTTCGCTAACGGAGCTTACGAGTTTTCTGTTAAGTTTTGTGTTGTGAAGTTTTCAAGTTTTGGGTAAAGATTCGATGGACTATGGAATAAGGAGTGGCAAGAGCCTAAGCTTGGGGATGATCAAGGCACTCCAAGGTAATATTCAAGGACAGCCAAGAGCCTAAGCTTGGGGATGCCCCGGAAGGCATCCCCTCTTTCGTCTTCATTCATCGGTAACTTTACTTGGAGCTATATTTTTATTCGCCACATGATATGTGTTTTGCTTGGAGCGTCATTTTATTCTATTTAGTTTTGCTTGATGTTTGAATAAAATACCAAGATCTGAAATCCTTAAATGTTAGAGAGTCTTCACATAGTTGCATAATTATTCGACTACTCATTGAGCTTCACTTATATCTTTCGGAGTAGTTTGTTGTTGCTCTAATGCTTCACTTATATCTTTTTAGAGCACGGTGGTGGTTTTATTTTATAGAAATAGATGAACTCTCATGCTTCACTTATATTATTTTGAGAGTTCTAAACAACATGGTAATTTTCTTTGGTTATGAAACTAGTCCTAATATGATGGGCATCCAAGAGGGATATAATAAAAACTTTCATATAAAGTGCATTGAATACTATGAGAAGTTTGATACTTGATGATTGTTTTGAGATATGAGGATGGTAATATTAGAGTCATGCTAGTTGAGTAGTTGTGAATTTGAGAAATACTTGTGTTGAAGTTTGTGATTCCCGTTGCATGCATGTATGGTGAATCGTTATGTGATGAAGTCGGAGCATGATTTATTTATTGATTGTCTTCCTTATGAGTGGCGGTCGGGGACGAGCGATGGTCTTTTCCTACCAATCTATTCCCCTAGGAGCATGCGTGTAGTACTTTGTTTCGATAACTAATAGATTTTTGCAATAAGTATGTGAGTTCTTTATGACTAATGTTGAGTCCATGGATTATATGCACCCTCACCCTTCCACCATTGCTAGCCTCTCTAGTACCGCGCAACTTTCGCCGGTACAATAAACCCACCATATAACTTCCTCAAAACATCCACCATACCTACCTATCATGGCATTTCCATACCCATTCCGAGATATATTGCCATGCAACTTTCCACCGTTCTGTTTATTATGACACGCTCCATCATTGTCATATTGCTATGCATGATCATGTAGATGACATTGTATTTGTTGAAAGTGCGTTATATCGACTAGAGGGGGGTGAATAGGCGATTTTTATGAAAGTCTTCAAAACGTGGAAGTTATGAAGACAAACGATAGAAATAAACCTATTACCATGCAGCGGAAGGTAGACTACACTAAGCAAACCATAGTCAAGTATTCAATGGAGTGAAAGCACAATGACTAATAGCAGCAATGTAGTAAGGATCAGGTAGGAAGATATTATGAAGCCAAATAGAACACGCAGTCACTCAGTGAAGACAAAAGATAGTGCAATCATACAATGACTTCACAAGGACCAATAGTAAGTAAAGGGAAGGGAAGGATGAAACCAGTGACTCGTTGAAGACAATGATTTGTTGGACCAGTTCCAGTTGCTGTGACAACTGTATGTCTGGTTAGGGAGGCTAGGTATTTAAACCTGAGGACACACAGTACCGGACACCCAGTCCTGAACACGCAGCTCAGGAAACCCAGTCCTCACCATATTCCCCTTGAGCTAAGGTCACATAGACCTCGCCCAATCACTCAGGTAAGTCTTCAAGGTAGACTCCCAAACCTTCACAGACTTCGTTCACCGGCAATCCACAATGTCTCTTGGATGCTCAGAACGCGACGCCTAACCGGCTGGAGGATTCACAGTCCTCAAGTCTGATAAGTCTTCAGATCACACAGACAAGAAGACTTAAGTGATGCCTAACACTCTTTGGCTCTGGGTGGTTAGGGCTTTATCCTCGCAAGGAATTCTCTCTCACAGGCTTCGAGGTGGGTTGCTCTCAAACGACAAAAGCCGTACTCTAACTCTGAGCAGCCAACCGTTTATGGTTGTAGGGGGTGGGCTATTTATAGCCACTAGGCAACCCAACCTGATTTGTCCGAAATGAGCCTGGGTCACTAAGGAACTGACACGTGTTCCAATGGTCAGATTTCAAACTCACGTGGCAGCTTTACTTGGGCTACAAGCAAAGCTGACTTGTCCGACTCTGGACAAGTTTCGCTCTCATAGTCTTCACTCGAAGACATAGGTTTTGGTTAAGCATAACTTCACTCATTCTGACTGGTTCACTTGGACCCCACTTAACAGTACGGTGGTTCTTATGACTCAACAAAGAAGAAACAGAACTACAAAATATCTAAGTCTTCAAGCTCCATAGGCTTCATGCGATGTCTTCTCTTGTCATAGTCTTCAATGTGAGTATCTTCACATACCACCTTTGACATCAATGTCTTCATACATTTTTAGGGGTCATCTCTGGTAAGAAAACTGAATCAATGAGGGACTTCTACCTGTGTTATCCTGCAATTCTCACAAACACATTAGTCCCTCAACTAGGTTTGTCGTCAATACTCCAAAACCAACTAGGGGTGGCACTAGATGCACTTACAATCTCCCCCTTTTTGGTGATTGATGAGAAACTAGTTGAAGTTTTCAACGGGGAATATAATATGTGAAATTGTAAAGGATAAGGAATTGTCTTCATAAGTTGCAAGGGCTCCCCCTGAAGATGTGCATATAAGTAATTTGCTTTTGGAATGCAAATGCACATGGCAGGTTGTACTTGTGGAGCTCCTCTTCAACTTATGATGACATTCATTATGCATGTGAAGATATGTGAAGATAATGACATGCATAATGGAAAATGGACGTCTGCAAAATGATCTAAGTGCAGAATTTATCGTCGCACATGCGGAATTTATCATCGCATCACAAAGTGGAAAATAAGCAGCAGACGACCATTGAGTTTAAGTGTTACAACTCAAAGAACCAAATGTATCAAAACGAGAGTTGTAAACACGAAGCAAAATATAAAGCACCCGCCCATATGGACCCGCTTGAAGACTATCAAACTCATATGCTTCTCCCCCTTTTGTTAGTAAGGACCAAAAAGGTTTGAAGACATAGAGCATCTACTCGTTCCCATGAAGAGTAGGTGAAGCAGCAGGGTCATCGGTGGTGTTTGGCGGTGCAGAAGAACTTGGAGCAGTGTTGAAGCATGCTGAAGGAGGTGGCGGTGAAGTGGCATCATCTTCATCCTCGATCACTCTGGCATTCACAGTTGCAGCACAGGAAGAGAACTCAGAGTCTTCAAGACATGGAGTGCGTCGCAGCACTGCCCTTCGAGGAGGTGTGGAGTCAAACTTGAAGCGTTCAGAGAAGCCATCCTCTTGAAGATCATCTTCAGAGCACATCAGCGTCAGCCCCTTCCATGTGCGTCGAGAGGTTTCATGGGCAACAAAAGCATTCTTGGTGGCAAGATTGCGAATGCGGTTGACATCCACCAAGAGGCTTTGCATTTGACGCTTCAACCAGTCATGATGCCTATCCTGTTTCTGATGAAGAGCCACCAGAAGCTCTCGGTCATTAAGAATATGAGTACGCTTCTTGGGTCGTTGGGCAGTTGTGCTGTCGGTGGCTTCAGTAAGGGCAGGATGTGGTGCACGTGTAGTTCCAGCCAAAGGATACACACGAGTGACTGCTTCAACTCCTTCAATGTTCTGAGAAAAACTTTGATGCTCCGTATTCTGAAGACTTAGAGGTTCCTTGGCAGGCTCAGGATAGATGGCTTCAATAGACATATCCACATCAGGCAGAAAGATCCGATGATTGCGAGCAGATGGCTGATATGAGATAGCGGAGTGAAGTTTGATCAGTCGCATTACCCACGGGGCGTAGAACTTCAAGCCAGAAAGATCATAGCCTGATGCAGCAAGTTGGCGAATGAAGAAGTCCTATGCATTGAAGCATTTGCCATGAAGAATATAGAAGACCAAAGTCTTCATTGCACCTTCCATCTTGGCATGTGGAGAGTGTCCTTTGATGGGCCAGAGAGTTTGCCTTATGATGTGATAAATAGTCCTTGGCAGATACTCTAGGTCTTCAACAAATAACTCTTTGGGATATGCAGCATCTTGGGGCAATGGCTTCATCATACTGAGCATCTGACTCATGTTAGGTTCAGGCTTCTGAAAAATGCTCTCCATAGCTTCACTGGGAAGTTGACAGCCAGATTCGTAGAGATCGCCAGGAGTGGGTAGACCAGTGAGCTCAATGTTGTCAAAGGTACATGATAGTCGAACTGAGGACCGGCAGCAAGCGCAGGAACAGAAGCAGTGGGATCAGTGGCTTCGCTGACTTCTGGTGCTTGGGTTGGTGAAGGCTCCACATTAGCTTCAGCCATGACAGCGTCAATGGCTTCATTGGTGTTGGTGGTGGCAGCCTCAAGATTTTCAACCTCCACTTGACGAGCTGGAGGGTCGGTCACAGTCACGTTCTCCTCGAGAACAGCTTCTTGGTGGGACAGGGGAGTAGCAGCTTTTGGGGCTTCTTCTTCATCGGCTGATGCAGCCGGAATGTCTTCAGCAGCTTTAGCTTCAGACTCAGAGACTGGAGGCCTTGGTCCTTTGCGAAGCCTGCGCAACACTGGCGACGCCTGTGGAGTTGGAGTTGGCTAGGCCTCAAAGTCTTCTTCCTCTTGTGGGCGATCCGCCCATGAAGCATCCTGAGCAATTGGCGTCAGAGGACGACCAATGCTGATGAGTTCGCTATGCGTTAGCACAGGCAATGATACCTGTTGGTGCTCGAGCTGAGGAAGGACTGCATCATCTTCAACATGGTCATGGTGACCAATGTCTTCAGCAGCGATGGGATCAGCTGCTGGAAAGTCTTCAGCTTCATGAGCCTCTGTGAAAGCAGGCTCATGGACAGTCAGTTGACGTTCTTGCGGTTCAGCGTCAGGGTGAACCATGGAGATGGGTTCAACAATCAAGGGCTCTGTGGGAGCAGCCCGTTCCTTCTTGGTCTTCCTCTTCTTCTTGGAGGGGGAAGTAGCATAGGCTTCAGGATGTTTCCTCTTCCTGGCTTCAGCCTCAGCAGTCCTCGTCTTCTTCAGCTCTGAAGCAGTTGACCGGGCCTTTGGCTTCGAGCCAGTCATGCTAGTTGGGAAGACAATGGGATCTGCTTCCTGCCTTGGTGCATTGGGTTCGGCCACAATGGGCTTCTTCTTCTGCTCAGCAGCCATCCTGGGATCAATGCCTGGACGCCCAAGGGCCTTGCGCTTCTCGGCCTCGTTGTAGCCTTGCACACACTAGTCAGCCAGGCTCTTCATGTGCTCCCGAGAACCTTGAGCTTCTGCGCGTTTCTTGAGAAAGGCTTCTTTGAGATCGTGCAGCATAATCTTGAAGTTTTTCACCTCTTGCACGCTAAGCTTGGCCATATGCTTCTTGAACTGAGCCTTTTCATAGTCAATCTTTTGCTTCAGTTCGACGATGTGCTGAGCGAGAGCTAGCTCTGAAGCAATGGCGCCATGGAAGGCGACACTGAGGCCAATGGGTAGTTGCAGATCTTCGAAGCTGATGTTGGGCGTTTCAAACCACTCATCAATGAAGTTGTGGATGATTTTCACGTCAAAGAGAGGCAGATCATTGAAGATTTCTGCTTCTTCTTTGCTCTTGACGAGTTGCTCAAGAGCGTCATCTGCAAGATCTTCATCACTGGACAGATCAATGGCATCGTTGCGCAGAATGGCAGCAGCTGTCAGCTCTTGGCCGGTGTGTGGCAGAGGCATCTTGACCTTCTGGGGCTTGGAGATGCGTGACAAATCTTCAGACTGCACACTGTCTTCAGGAGGTGCAGTTGCCAATGGCTTCGCTCGTGAGATTTTTGGTGCAGAGGCAGGCTTGGAAGCTTTTGGCTGCTTCAGTTTCTTTGGCTTCGGCGCTGCAGGCGCTTCATCTGAGTCAGCGTCATCTGTAGGCTCATTTACGGCAGTCCCTTGAACCACTATATGGGTGATGAGACCTTCAAGGTTGTAGAAGGGCCCAAGAAGATTGGGTTCAGCTTCGCGAGTTCCATCGGCACGGGGAGCAAAGGGACCAGGGTTGAAGTCTAATCCCAAAGACTTCTTGTTCTGCTTCACTGAGTTCTTGGCAAACTGGAAGTTGCGCTTGAACAGATTGTCGTCGCGGCACCATAGTAGCGACGATGGGTGTGCATCTGCAGGCTGTGGCCCACAGACCATGCAGGGATAGAAGCCTTGTTCAATGGCTTCTTCTCTGGACCTGGGTTGAAGATTCTTGTATAGGATGTCTCCCCATGGTCGCTTGATGGCATTTTTCTCAGCATATTCTTGGGTCACAAACCGGTATTTGAACCATTGTTCTGCCCAATATCTTCGAATCCACTGGATTTGGGTCTTGCGCTGATTATAATCCTCTTCAGGATCTGTCTTGTAAAGTTCTGAGAGGTCATCAGGAAGATCTCTTGATGTTCCGCCACGACGCTGTGTGCCTCCCTTCCTTGCAGCTTTCTCTGAAGCCATGAATTTTAACCTGAAAGGCTTCAATACGTTCAAAGGCTTCAAGGGCTTTCGTTTGCTGGACAAACAGGAACTGGCTTCGGGAGAATTTATATGATGCTGTAAGAATTCTGCAAATGAATGCAGACTATGAGAACCAAGGGATTCTCCCACGGACATGTACCTGTGACAGCATTAAGGTGCGAGGGAAGGGGAAGAGGTCATATGCATTCTCAGAAGATTTTGAAGATAAATCAGTTTAGAAGACATTGACCTCATCGTGCGAAGACATTCACTCATAGATAAGGAGTTGGTTCCAGATTTGTACGAATCCATGGATCAGTACAATTGAGGAATCTAACTACTTTGTGAAGTACAAGTGAATATACTAGGCATATTATGAGATGCAGTATGTAAGAGATCCAACTTGTGTGAACAGAAACTGCTTGTGGTAGAAAGTGACGGAGCTATAGGATCAAAGGGGCTGTAAAAAGGGAAGTTTTATTTACCACACGAAGAACTGCTAGACGGAGTGGAAGAGGAGGCCGAGCAGTTCGATCGTCTGTGCCCTAACTTGGTGATGGAGGACACCTACGGCGATGGTGGAGAGGACGATGTTCGCGGTCGGCGTGAGGACGGCGTCGGAGAGGTTGCGGCAGCGAAGCGCTTCGTCGCCGGCGTCGTCGAGAGTTAGCGGTGGCGCTAGGGTTCGTGCGAGAGTGGAAGAAGATATAATGACTGCGGTGAGGCGTGTATTTATAGGGACAGGGGCGGCTCAGTGTTATTACACAGGTGCCCCTGGCGATTCACATCTGAGGAGCACGTGGCCATCATGCAGCATGTCGGAGGTTGTTCCACGTCCCACGCACGCCTGGATTGTCGGGTGGTCGTTCCCACTTCTCCGGGTTTCAGGTGAAGGAATGAGCATTGAAAACGGACTTAATGTTTGTCTCTGTATCTTCTGCTGACAAGGACGCAGAGAAGACATTCGACAGTTTCAATAGAATGCATATGACTTGGAGAGATGGAGTTTGAGATAGAAAGCATAGAGAGGTTAGGGTCCGATCACATTCACTTAGTTCAAAAGACTCAACATGAAGACATAGCTATAAGTGAATGCTATAGAGGACAGAACACTAGTATATATATATTCAACATAGTGAAGATAATCATGAAGACATGTTGAAATTTAAGCCAAACCAAATGTGAAGACATAGCAAATGTAACGCCCTGAGTGAAACACTTCGAACAGAACCTTTGGTGGTGGCGTTACCCACCGTATAGGAAGTATTAGACCCAGACACAATGCACAATTATCGTGGCGTTCCGAAGTCAAATTCCATATTAATGTATTCACACTTAGAATGTATGTCTTCATTGATTGAAGATATACTTTACTTCGTGTGTTGCACATCTAAGTCATCAATATGCATAAGTGTTAGGATGTGTGCCTGATCACAGGACATTTGAGGATTCCATGATATTTAGCTCACACCGTAACTTGCAAAATCTCTTCTCATCCAAGGGTTTGGTGAAGATATATGCCAATTGCTCTTCAGTGTTGGCGTGTATGATATCAATATCTTCCTTCACAACATGATCTTTGAGAAAGTGATGACGAATTTCAATGTGCTTTTTGTCTTCGAGTGCTAAACTGGGTTGTTGGCAATCTTGATGGCGCTTTCGTTGTCGCAGTAGAGTGGCACTTGCTTCAGATGAATGCCATAGTCCTTGAGTGTTTGCTTCATCCACAGAAGCTGAGTGCAGCAAGATCCAGCAGCAATGTATTCAGATTCAGCAGTGGAAAGAGATACACAGTTCTGCTTCTTTGAAGACCAACATACAAGTGATCGTCCCGGAAAGTGACATGTGCCTGATGTAGACTTGCGATCCACCTTGTCACCAGCATAATCAGCATCCGAGAATCCAACCAGATCAAACTCTGAGCCCTTTGGATACCATAATCCTAGAGTTGGGGTGTGAGCCAAATATCGAAGAATTCGCTTCACAGCTAAGTGATGCGACTCCTTTGGTGCCGCTTGGAATCGAGCACACATGCAAACACTAAGCATAATATCTGTCCTAGATGCACATAGAGAAAGTAAAGAACCAATGGAGCGGTATACCTTTTGATCGAACTCTTTACCATTGTCGTCGGGACCCAGATGATGTTTGGCTGGCATTGGCGTCGTGAAGCCTTTGCAGTCTTGCATACCGAACTTCTTCAGGCAATCTTTGAGATACTTCTCTTGAGATATGAAGATTCCGTTGCGTTGCTGTCGTATTTGAAGACCAAGGAAGAACTTTAGCTCTCCCATCATGGACATCTGATATTGCTCTTGCATCATATATCCAAACTCTTCACTGTACTTCTGATTGGTGCAGCCGAAGATGATGTCATCCACATATATTTGGCACACGAACAGTTCACCATCATATGTCTTCGTGAAGAGAGTGGGGTCGAGGGAACCAGGTATGAAGCCTTTGCTCTTCAGGAAGTATTTGAGTGTGTCATACCAAGCCCGAGGGGCTTGTTTGAGGCCATACAGTGCCTTGTTGAGCTTGTATACCATGTCAGGATGTTTCGGATCTTCAAAGCCAGGCGGTTGTGCAACATACACTTCTTCCTCAATCTTGCCATTGAGAAAGGCGCTCTTCACATCCATTTTATATAGAAGTATGTTATGATGATTTGCATAGGCTAGCAGTATGCATATGGCTTCAAGTCAAGCCACAGGAGCAAATGTTTCATCGAAGTCAATGCCTTCCACTTGAGTATATCCTTGAGCAATGAGACGAGCTTTGTTTCTGACAACTTGACCATGCTCGTCTTGCTTGTTGCAGTATATCCATTTGGTGCCTATTATATTGTGCTTCCGAGGATCAGGACGCTTAACCAGTTCCCATACATTATTCAGCTCAAACTGTTGAAGCTCTTCTTGCATAGCTTGAATCCAGTCAGGTTCCATGAAGGCTTCTTCAACTTTCTTGGGTTCTGTTATTGAGACGAATGCGAAGTGCCCACAGAAATTTGCCAGCTGAGTTGCCCTTGAACGAGTGAGGGGACCAGGTGCATTAATGCTATCAATTATTCTCTCAATCTGCACTTCATTGGCAACACGAGGATGTACAGGGCGAAGGTTTTGCTCTTGCTGTTCATTGTCATTGTTAGTGGGATTGTCTTCAGGCTGAGCATTGTCTTCAGGTTGATCAGGTGCGGAGATGATAAGTTCCTCTTCAGGTTGAGCCTCAGAGGGTATGATTTCTCCAGTTCCCATTAGCTTGATTGATTCGCTGGATGGAACTTCATCTAGCACATTTGGCAGGTGCTCTCTTTGTGAACCGTTAGTCTCATCAAACCGCACATCCACTGTTTCAACCACTTTATAATGAAAGAGATTGAAGACTCTGTAGGAGTGCGAATCCTTTCCATATCCAAGCATAAAACCCTCATGTGCTTTTGGTGCAAATTTTGAAGTGTGATGTGGATCCTTGATCCAGCACCTGGCTCCAAATACTCTGAAGTAACTGACATTTGGCTTCTTGCCAGTAAGGAGCTCATAAGATGTCTTGTTCAGAAGCTTGTGAAGATAAACACGATTGATTGTATGGCATGCAGTATCAATGGCTTCAGGCCAGAATTTTCTTGGAGTCTTGTATTCATCAAGCATCGTTCGGGCCATCTCAATGAGTGTTCTGTTCTTGCGTTCGACGACGCCATTCTGCTATGGCATGTACGGAGCTGAGAATTCATGTGTGATGCCCAAAGTATCAAGATAGGTATCAAGGCCAGTGTTCTTGAATTCAGTGCCATTGTCACTTCTGATGTGCTTTATCTTGGCGCCATAGTTGTTCATTGCTCGATTGGCGAAGCGTCTGAAGACATCCTGCACTTCAGTCTTGTAGAGGATTATGTGCACCCAAGTATATCTAGAATAATCATCAACAATGACAAAGCCATAGAGACAAGCAGTAGTAGTAAGAGTTGAGTAATGAGTGGGACTGAAAAGATCCATGTGGAGCAGTTCGAAGGGTCGAGTGGTTGTCATGATTGTCTTCGAGGGATGTTTGGCCCTCGTCATCTTTCCTGCTTCACAGGCACCGCATAAGTGATCTTTCTTGAACTTGATGCCCTCAATGCCTATGACATGCTTCTTCTTTGCAAGGGTGTGAAGGTTCCTCATGCCAGCATGCCCTAGCCTCCGATGCCAGAGCCAGCATTCTGAAGCTTTTGCTAGAAGACATACGGCAAGCTGTGGTCCTGCTGAGAAATCTACCACGTACAAATCATCTTTCCGACACCCTTCAAACACTAGAGACTTGTCAGATTCCATTAGAACAAGGCAGCAATATTTTCCAAACATTACGATCATGTTCAAATCGCAAAGCATTGAGACAGACATTAAGTTGAAGCCAAGGGATTCAACAAGCATGACTTTATCCATGTGTTGATCCTTTGAGATTGCAACTCTACCTAGACCCAATACCTTACTTTTACCAGTGTCAGCAAATGTGATGTGACTCTTGTCGGATGGACGTAAGGTTGAGTCCATAAGAAGGCTTCTTTTTCCAGTCATGTGATTGGTACACCCACTATCAATAATCCATTCTGAAGACGCTGGTGTCGTACCCTACAGTGCAGTTAGGGGGATAGGCTTCACGAAGAGAATTGTGAAGCAAAAACATTTGACGAACCAGTGGGTTATGAAAGCTTAGATCCAGATTAGGACTAATAGGGAGAGTAGCAAGCGATTCAGGAATGAAGTACATAGTAAGACCATTCGGGCATTTGATCTTGCGCCCTACAAGATGTTTAAGGTCCCCAGCAATAGCGTCAGATGATTTTGGTTTTCTGCTGGAGACCTTTCCCTACAAAAGAGAGTTAAGCTTTCTTAGACACCCACATCTTCAAGGGTGGCTTAGAAGCAATAAGTCTAAGTGCAGCATCTGAGAACTTTGGCTTTGGAGCCCTAGCAAACAGTCTTGCAGGCGGACAATAGTACTCATAAGAATAAGTAGAATAGTTCTTGGTCTTATGAACATGGCGGTTTGATGAACCGCGCTCATATTCATAGGCCTGAGTATGGTTTCCCTGCAAAACATTTGCGTTAGTGCGACTCAGGTGAGTCCTCTGTCTGTATGAAGCCTTTGGACCGTATGAAGCCTGTGGTCTGGGGTTTGTCTTCTTCACGTGTGGTGTCATGATGACATTCACAGGAAGATTCTCCAGACACTTTTTCGGAACCCAGATCTTCTTCATAGGCGGTCCGTTCCTGCAGTTAGTACCAATGTACCTGGCAAACACTTCACCATTCTGATTCTTAAACAGTTTATAGTTTGCATCAAAGGATTCATCATGACAATGGGGTTTGCACAAGTGAAGCCAAATAGAGTGGATGGATCTGCTGAAGATTCCTTTGCAGCAACCCATGTGGTTTTGGGGTACTGCTCAGGTTTCCAGTAAGAGCCATCAGCATTCATTTTCCTTACGAACCCAACACCCTCTTTCCTCGGGTTTCGGTTCAAGATCTGCTTTTTGAGGACATCACATAGTGTTTGATGCCCTTTAAGACTTTTGTACATCCCTGTTTCAAGCAATGTCTTCAACCTAGCATTCTCATCAGCAATAGCAGTGGTATCCTCAACAGAGGGGTTAGTTTCCACATCAACAGTTGAAGATATTGCAACAGTAGCAGCAGTAGAACATTCAGCAACAGAAGTAGTATTATCACGCTCAATGCATTTAAGACATGGTGGTTCAAATTCTTCCTGAGCGGAACTGATCTGTTTGGTGCGAAGTGACTCATTTTCCTTTTGAAGATCTTCATGAGCCGCTCTCAATTTCTGAAGATCTTGCTTCCTTTGAAGATAATCATAGGAAAGCTTTTCATGAGTTGTTGAGAGCGTTTCATGATGACTTTCAAGTTCCTCATACTTAACGTGAAGATTTTTTATGTCTTCAATTAAGGACTCAGATCGAGTCATTTCAGCGCCTAACAGATCATCACTTTTGTCTAACAGTTTTTGAATATGTTCCATGGCTTTCTGTTGTTCAGTTGCAATTTTAGCAAGTGTTTTGTAGCTGGGTTTTGAACCACAATCAGAGTCATCGTCACTAGATGTTTGATAGTGAGTAGTGCGTGTGTTTACCTTGGCACCGCGTGCCATGAAGCAGTAGGTAGGAGCGGAGTAGTCCTTGTCATTTGCATCAGTGTCGGTGATGAAGTCATTGTCTTCAGTGTTGAAGATGGACTTGGCAACGTATGCTGTAGCCAGACTTGCGACGCCAGAATCGGACTCCTCCTCAGACTCCACCTCCGCCTCCTCAGAAGCGGACTCCTCCTCTGAATCCATTTCCTTGCCAACAAACGCACGTGCCTTGCTAGATGAGCTCTTCTTGTGTGATGAAGACTTTGAGGAAGACTTGGAAGAAGACTTTGAGTATTTCTTCTTCTTCTTGTCGTCAGAGTAATATTCCTTGCTCTTCTTCTTCTTTTTGTTCTCATTGTCCCACTGCGGACACTCAGAGATGAAGTGGCCAGGTTTCTTGCACTTGTGACATGTTTTCTTCTTGTAGTCATGAGCAGAAGCTTCATCATTCCTTGAGCTTGATCGGGAAGACTTTTTGAAGCCTTTCTTCTTGGTGAATTTTTGGAACTTCTTCACAAGCATAGCAAGTTCCCTTCCAATGTCTTCAGGATCATCAAAACTGCTGTCAGATTCTTCTTCAGATGAGGAGACAGCTTTTGCCTTCAAGGCACGAGTTCTCCCATAGTTTGGACCATAGATATCTCTTTTCTCAGAAAGCTGAAACTCATGTGTGTTGAGCCTCTCAAGTATGTCAGACGGATCGAGTCTCTTGAAATCAGGACGTTCTTGAATCATCAGGGCTAGGGTGTCAAACGAATTTTCAAGTGATCTCAGTAGTGTCTTGACGACTTCATGCTTGGTTAAATCTCAGTAGCGCCAAGGGCTTGAAGCTCATTTGTGATGTCAGTGAGTCGATCAAACATGAGATGGACATTCTCATTGTCATTTCTCTTGAAGCGGTTGAAGAGGTTGCGAAGGACACTGATTCTCTGATCTCTCTGGGTTGAGACGCCTTCGTTGACTTTGGAGAGCCAGTCCCAGACTAGCTTAGATGTTTCTAAAGCACTCACGCGGCCATACTGTCCTTTGGTCAGATGACCACAGATGATATTCTTGGCAGTAGAGTCCAGTTGAATGAACTTCTTGACATCAGCAGCAGTGACACCTTCTCCAGCCTTGGGAACGTCGTTCTTGACGACATACCATAGGTCGACGTCAATGGCTTCAAGATGCATGCGCATCTTATTCTTCCAGTAGGGATATTCAGTTCCATCGAAGACGGGGCACGCAGCGGAGACTTTAATTATCCCCGCAGTCGACATAGCTAAAACTCTAGGTGGTTAAACCGAATCACACAGAACAAGGGAGTACCTTGCTCTGATACCAATTGAAAGTGCGTTATATTGACTAGAGGAGGGGTGAATAGGCGATTTTTATGAAAGTTTTCAAAACGTGGAAGTTATGAAGACAAACGATAGAAATAAACCTATTACCATGCAGCGGAAGGTAGACTACACTAAGCAAACCATAGTCAAGTATTCAATGGAGTGAAAGCACAATGACTAATAGCAGCAATGTAGTAAGGATCAGGTAGGAAGATATTATGAAGCCAAACAGAACACGCAGTAACTCAGTGAAGACAAAAGATAGTGCAATCATACAATGACTTCACAAGGACCAACAGTAAGTAAAGGGAAGGGAAGGATGAAACCAGTGACTCGTTGAAGACAATGATTTGTTGGACCAGTTCCAGTTGCTGTGACAACTGTACGTCTGGTTAGGGCGTCTAGGTATTTAAACCTGAGGACACACAGTCATGGACACCCAGTCCTGAACACGCAGCTCAGGACACCCAGTCCTCACCGTATTCCCCTTGAGCTAAGGTCACACAGACCTCGCCCAATCACTCAGGTAAGTCTTCAAGGTAGACTCCCAAACCTTCACAGACTTCGTTCACCGGCAATCCACAATGTCTCTTGGATGCTCAGAACGCGATGCCTAACCGGCTGGAGGATTCACAGTCCTCAAGTGTAATAAGTCTTTAGATCACACAGACAAGAAGACTTAAGTGATGCCTAACACTCTTTGGATCTGGGTGGTTAGGGCTTTATCCTCGCAAGGAATTCTCTCTCTCACAGGCTTCGAGGTGGGTTGCTCTCAAACGACAAAAGTTGTACTCTAACTCTGAGCAGCCAACCGTTTATGGTTGTAGGGGGTGGGCTATTTATAGCCACTAGGAAACCCGACCTGATTTGTCCGAAATGACCCTGGGTCACTAAGGAACTGACACGTGTTCCAACGGTCAGATTTCAAACTCACGCGGCAGCTTTACTTGGGCTACAAGCAAAGCTGACTTGTCCGACTCTGGACAAGTTTCGCTCTCATAGTCTTCACTCGAAGACATAGGTTTTGGTTAAGCATCACTTCAGTCGTTCTGAATGGTTCACTTGGACCCCACTTAACAGTACGGTGGTTCTTATGACTCAACAAAGAAGAAACAGAACTACAAAAGATCTAAGTCTTCGAGCTCCATAGGCTTCATGCGATGTCTTCTCTTGTCATAGTCTTCAATGTGAGTATCTTCACATACCACCTTTGACATCAATGTCTTCATACATTTTTAGGGGTCATCTCTGGTAAGAAAACCGAATCAATGAGGGACTTCTACCTGTGTTATCCTGCAATTCTCACAAACACATTAGTCCCTCAACTAGGTTTGTCGTCAATACTCCAAAACCAACTAGGGGTGGCACTAGATGCACTTACATTTGTGGCAAAGCCACCATTCATATTCTTTAATACATGTCACTCATGAGTCATTGCACATCCCGGTACACTGCCAGAGGCATTCTTATAGAGTCATATCTTGTTCTAAGTATCGAGTTGTAATTCTTGACTTGTAAGTAAATAAAAGTGTGATGATCATAATTATTAGAGCATTGTCCAAGTGAGGAAACGATGATGGAGACTATGATTCCCCCACAAGTCGGGATGAGACTCCGGATGAAAATAAAAAAAATAAAAGAGCCAAAGAAGCCCAAATAAAAAAAGAGAAAAGAGGCCATAAAAAAAGAGAAAAGGCCCAAATAAAAAAAATGAGAGAAAAAGAGAGAAGGGGCAATGCTACTATCCTTTTACCTCACTTGTGCTTCAAAGTAGCACCATGATCTTCATGATAGAGAGTCTCCTATGTTGTCACTTTCATATACTGGTGGGAATCTTTCATTATAGAACTTGGCTTATATATTCCAATCATGGGCTTCCTCAAAATGCCGTAGGTCTTCATGAGCAAGCGAGTTGGATGCACACCCACTAGTTTCTTTTGTTGAGCTTTCATACATTTATAGCTCTAGTGCATTCGTTGCATGGCAATCCCTACTCACTCACATTGATATCTATTGATGGGCATCTCCATAGCCCGTTGATACGCCTAGTTGATGTGAGACTATCTTCTCCCTTTTTGTCTTCTCCACAACCACCATTCTATTCCACCTATAGTGCTATATCCATGGCTCACGCTCATATATTGCATGAAGATTGAAAAGGTTTGAGAACATCAAAAGTATGAAACAATTGCTTGGCTTGTCATCGGGGTTGTGCATGATTTAAATATTTTGTGTGGTGAAGATGGAGCATAGCCAGACTATATGATTTTGTAGGGATAGCTTTCTTTGGCCATGTTATTTTGAGAAGACATGATTTCTTTGTTATTATGCTTGAAGTATTATTATTTTTATGTCAATATTAAACTTTTGTCTTGAATCTTATGGATCTGAATATTCTTGCCACCATAAAGAGAACTACATGGATAAATATGTTAGGTAGCATTCCACATCAAAAATTCTGTTTTTATCATTTACCTACTCGAGGACGAGCAGGAATTAAGCTTGGGGATGCTGATACGTCTCCAACATATCTATAATTTTTTATTGTTCCATGCTATTATATTATCAACCTTGGATGTTTTATATGCTATTTTATATGATTTTTGGGACTAACCTATTAACCTAGAGCCCAGAGCCAGTTTTTGTTTTTTCCTTGTTTTAGAGTATCGCAGAAAAGGAAAATCAAACGGAGTCCAATTGACCTGAAACTTCACGGAACTTATTTTTGGAAGGAAAGCAACCCGGGAGACTTGGAGTCCACGTAAGGGAAGCAATGAGGAAGCCACGAGGCAGGGGGGCGCACCCACCCCCTGGACGCGCCCTCCACCCTCGTGGGCCCCTCGTGGCTCCCCTGACGTACTTCTTCCGCCTATATATCTCCATATACCCTAAAACGATCAGGGAGCACAATAGATCGGGAGTTCCGCCGCCAGAAGCCTCCGTAGCCACCGAAAACCAATCTAGACCCGTTCCGGCACCCTGCCGGAGGGGGAATCCCTCTCCGGTGGCCATCTTGATCATCCCGGTGCTCTCCATGACTAGTAGCTATGTGTTTGATCTCTCTCTCTCTCTCGTGTTCTTGATTTGGCACGATCTTGATGTATCGCGAGCTTTGCTATTATAGTTGGATCTTATGTTTCTCCTCCCCTCTACTCTCTTGTAATGGATTGAGTTTTCCCCTTGAAGTAATCTTATCGGATTGAGTCTTTAAAGATTTGAGAACACTTGATGTATGTCTTGCCGTGCGTATCTGTGGTGACAATGGGATATCACGTGATTCACTTGATGTATGTTTTGGTGATCAACTTGCGGGTTCCGCCCATGAACCTATGCATAGGGGTTGGCACATGTTTTCGTCATGATTCTCCGGTAGAAACTTTGGGGCACTCTTTGAGGTTCTATGAGTTGGTTGAATAGATGAATCTGAGATTATGTGATGCATATCGTATAATCATACCCACGGATACTTGAGGTGACATTGGAGTATCTAGGTGATATTAGGGTTTTGTTGATTTGTGTCTTAAGGTGTTATTCTAGTACGAACTCTAGGGCTGTTTGTGACACTTATAGGAATAGCCCAACTCATTGATTGGAAAGAATAACTTTGAGGTGGTTTCGTACCCTACCAGAATCTCTTCGTTTGTTCTCTGCTATTAGTGACTTTGGAGTGACTCTTTGTTGCATGTTGAGGGATAGTTATGTGATCCAATTATGTTGTCATTGTTGAGAGAACTTGCACTAGTGAAAGTATGAGCCATAGGCCTTGTTTCCTAGCATTTCAATATCGTTTGTGCTCACTTTTATCATTAGTTACCTTGCTGTTTTTATATTTTCAGATTACAAGAACTTATATCTACTATCCATATACCACTTGTATCACCATCTCTTCGCCGAACTAGTGCACCTATACAATTTACCATTGTATTAGGTGTGTTGGGGACACAAGAGACTCTTTGTTATTTGGTTGCAGGGTTGCTTGAGAGAGACCATCTTCATCCTACGCCTCCTACAGATTGATAAACCTTAGGTCATCCACTTGAGGGAAATTTGCTACTGTCCTACAAACCTCTGCACTTGGAGGCCCAACAATGTCTACAAGAAGAAGGTTGTGTAGTAGACATCAGACATCATAGATCGCACCATATCTAATAAAGTGTGGTTACGACGTTCGAACACACCATTACGCTGTGGTGTTCCAGGTGGCATGAGTTGCGAAACTATTCCGCATTGTTTCAAATGAAGACCAAACTGATAACTCAAATATTCACCTCCACGATCAGATCATAGAAACTTAATTTTCTTGTTACGATGATTTTCCACTTCACTCTGAAATTCTTTGAACTTTTCAAATGTTTCAGACTTAGTTTCATCAAGTAGACATACCTATATCTGCTCAAATCATCTGTTAAGGTTAGAAAATAACGATACCGGCCACGAGCATCAACACTCATCGGACCGCATACATCAGTATGTATTATTTTCAGTAAGTATGTTGCTCATTCCATTGTTCTGGAGAACGGAGTCTTAGTCATCTTGCCCATGAGGCATGGTTCGCAAGCATTAAGTGATTCATAATCAAGTGATTCCAAAAGCCCATCAGCATGGAGTTTCTTCATGCGCTTTACACCAATATGACCTAAACGGCAGTGCCACAAATAAGTTACACTATCATTATTAAACTTATATCTTTTGGTTTCAATATTATGAATATGTGTATCACTACTATCAAGATTTAGTAAAAATATACCACTCATCTAGGGTGCATGACCATAAAAGACATTACTCATATAAATAGAACAACCATTATTTTCTGATTTTAAAGAATAACCGTCTCACATCAAACAAGATCCATATATAATGTTCATGCTTAACGCTGGCACCAAATAACAATTATTCAGGTCTAAAACTAATCCCGAAGGTAGATGTAGAGGTAGCGTGCCGACGGTGATCACATCGACTTTGGAACCATTTCCCACGCGCATCGTCACCTCGTCCTTAGCCAATCTTCGCTTAATGCGTAGCCCCTGTTTCGAGTTGCAAATATTGGCAACAGAACCAGTATCAAATACCCAGGTGCTACTGCGAGCATTAGTAAGGTAGACATCAATAACATGTATATCAAATATACCTTTCACTTTGCCATCCTTCTTATCCGCCAAATACTTGGGGTAGTTCCGCTTCCAGTGACCAGTCCCTTTGTAGTGGAAGCACTTAGTCTCAGGCTTAGGTCCAGACTTGGGCTTCTTCACTTGAGCAGCAACGTGCTTGTTGTTCTTCTTGAAGTTCCCCTTCTTCCCTTTGCCCTTCTTCTTGAAACTGGTGGTCTTTTTTACCATCAACATTTGATGCTCCTTCTTGATTTCTACCTCGGCAGCCTTTAGCATCGCGAAGAGCTCGGGAATTGTCTTATCCATACCTTGGATATTATAGTTCATCATGAAGCTTTTGTAGCTTGGTGGCAATGATTGAAGAACTCTATCAATGACACTATCATCAGGAAGATTAACTCGCATTTGTGTCAAGTGGTTGTGGTACCCAGACATTCTGAGTATATATTCACCAACAGAACTATTCTCTTCCATCTTGCAGCTATAGAACTTATTGGAGACTTCATATCTCTCAATTCGGGCATTTTCTTGAAATATTAACTTCAACTCCTCGAACATCTCATATGCTCCATGACGTTCAAAACGTCGTTGAAGTCCCGGTTCTAAGCCATAAAGCATGGCACACTGAACTATCGAGTAGTCATCAACACGCATCTGCCAGGCATTCACAATGTCTGCAGTTGCTGGCGCAGGTGGTACACCTAGCGGTGCTTCTAGGACATAATTCTTCTGTGCAGCAATGAGGATAATCCTCAAGTTACAGACCTAGTCCACATAGTTGCTACTATCATCTTTCAACTTATCTTTCTCTAGGAACGCATTAAAATTCAATGGAACAACAGCACGGGCCATTTATCTACAACAACATAGACATGCAAAATACTATCAGGTACTAAGTTCATGATAAATTAAAGTTCAATTAATCATATTACTTAAGAACTCCCACTTAGATTGACATCCCTCTAATCATCTAAGTGATCACGTGATCCATATCAACTAAACCATGTCCGATCATCATGTGAGATGGAGTAGTTTTCAATGGTGAACATCAGTATGTTGATCATATATACTATATGATTCACGCTCGACCTTTCGGTCTCAGTGTTCCGAGGCCATATCTGCATATGCTAGGCTCGTCATGTTTAACCCGAGTATTCTGCTTGTGCAAAACTGGCTTACATCCATTGTATGTGAACATAGAGCTTATCACACCCGATCATCATGTGGTGTCTCGGCACAACGAACTGTAGCAATGGTGCATACTCAGGGAGAACACTTATACCTTGAGATTTAGTGAGAGATCATCTTATAATGCTATCGCCGTACTAAGCAAAATAAGATGCATAAAGGATAAACATCACATGCAATCAATATAAGTCATGATCACCATCGTCATCTTATGCCTTTGATCTCCATCACCGTCATGATCACCATCGTCATCAGCTTGACACCTTGATCTCCATCGTAGCATCGTTGTCGTCTCGCCAACTATTTATTCTAAGACTATCGCTACCTCTTAGTGATAAAGTAAAGCAAGTACATGGCGATTGCATTTCATACAATAAAGCGACAACCATATGGCTCCTGCCAGTTGCCGATAACTGTGTTACAAAACATGATCATCTCATACAACAATTTATATAATCATGTCTTGACCATATCACATCACAACATGCCCTGCAAAAACAAGTTAGAAGTCCTCTACTTTGTTGTTGCAAGTTTTACATGGCTGCTGCGGGCTTAGCAAGAACTGTTCTTACCTACGCATCAAAAACCACAATGCGGTATAGTGATTGCTTTTTGATCTTCAGAAAGAACCTTGTTCATTGAATCCGATTCAACTAAAGTTGGAGAAACCACAACGCGGTCATGTGATATCGGTCCAGGCCGCTACATCCAACAATACCGCCGAATCAAGAAAAAACTAGTGACGGCAAGCAATATGTATATACCCACGCCCACAACTCCTTTGTGTTCTACTCGTGCATATAACAACTACGCATAGACCTGGCTCGGATGCCACTGTTGGGGAACGCAGTATTTCAAAAAATTTCCTACGATCATGCAAGATCTATCTAGGATGCATAGCAACGAGAGGGGAGAGTGTGTCTACGTACCATCGTAGACCGAAAGCGGAAGCATTGAGTAACGCGGTTGATGTAGTCGAACGTCTTCGCGATCCAACCGATCAAGTACCGAACGCACGGCACCTCCGCGATCTGCACACGTTCAGCTCGGTGACGTCCCTCGAACTCTAGATCCAGCTGAGGCCGAGGGAGAGTTTCATCAGCACGACGACGTGTTGACGGTGATGATGAAGTTACTGACGCAGGGCTTCGCCTAAGCACTACGACAATATGACCGAGGTGGAAATATATGGAGGGGGGCACCGCACACGGGTAAGAGATCAACTTGTGTGTTTATGGGGTGCCCCCTCCCCCGTATATAAAGGAGGGGAGGAGGGGCCAGCCGGCCTCATGGTGCACCCCAAAGGGGGGATTCCTACTCCTACTAGGAGTAGGTTTCCCCCCTTTCCTAGTCCAACTAGGAGGGGGGGAGGGGAAGAGGGGAAGAAGGAAAGGGGGGACGCCCCCTCCCCAATTCGGATTGGGTTTTGGGGGCGCGTGCCCCTTCTCTTGGCCGCCTCCTCTCTCTTCCACTAAAGCCCATGTAGGCCCATTAAGCCCCCGGGCGGTTCCAATATATCAATCTTCATGTCTCGACCATTTCGAGACTCCTCATCATGTCCGTAATCACATTCGGGACTCCGAACTACCTTCGGTACATCAAAACACATAAACTCATAATACTGATCGTCATCAAACGTTAAGCGTGCGTACCCTATGGGTTCAAGAACTATGTAGACATGACTGAGACTCATCTCCGGTCAATAACCAATAGCGGAATCTAGATGCTCATATTGGTTCCTACATATTCTATGAAGATCTTTATCGGTCAAACCGCATAACAACATACGTTCTTCCCTTTGTCATCCATATGTTACTTGCCCGAGATTCGATCGTCGGTATCATCATACCTAGTTCAATCTCGTTACCGGCAAGTCTCTTAACTCGTTCCGTAATGTAACATACCGTAACTAACTATTAGTCACATTGCTTGCAAGGCTTGTAGTGATGTGCATTCAAGAGGGCCTAGAGATACCTCTCTGACAATCGGAGTGACAAATCCTAATCTTGATCTATGCCAACTCAAAAAACACCATCGGAGACACCTGTAGAGCATCTTTATAATCACCCAGTTACATCGTGACGTTTGATAGCACACTAAGTGTTCCTCCGGTATTCGGGAGTTGCATAATCTCATAGTCATAGGAACATGTATAAGTTATGGAGAAAGTAATAGCAATAAACTAAACGATCATAGTGCTAAGCTAACGGATGGGTCAAGTCAATCACATCATTCTCTAATGATGTGATCCCGTTCATCAAATGACAACTCATGTCTATGGCTAGGAAACTTAACTATCTTTGATTAAGGAGCTTGTCTAGTAGAGGCATACTAGTGACACTCTGTTTGTCTATGTATTCACACATGTACTAAGTTTCCAGTTAATACAATTCTAGCATGAATAATAAACATTTATCATGATAAAAGGAAATATAAATAACAACTTTATTATTGCCTCTAGGGCATATTTCCTTCAGATGAAACATCCAACAATGTTTACAAATTTTCTTAGGATTTCTAACACTTATTCTTCGCGTTTTAGCTACCAAGCGCCCCTTGCACTCCTCCGTTGCACACCGTTGAGCTTGACCACTGCAAGATCCATGGCCGAAAATTGCCGCCCGAGGAGGCCAACTGATAACGCACAACTATAGGGGATCAATTGTAGCCTCTTTCGATAAGTAAGAGTGTCAAACCTAACGAGGAGCTAAAGGTAGAACAAATATTCCCTCAATCACATCACGCTTGACGCTCGCTTTACCTAGAACAAGTATAAAACTAGAAGTACTTTGTACGTGTAACATGATAGGTTTGCAAGAATATAAAGAGCATGTAAATAAAAACTAGGGGCTGTTTTAGGTAAAGAAGCAATAAAGTTAGTATAGCGAGTATGGAAAAGTGGTGGTAGGAGTTGCGAAATTGTCCCTAAGCAGTTGACTACTTTACTAGACCGATAGCAAGTTTTATGTAGGAGAGGCCACTGCTAGCTTGTCATCCCTGACTTGGAATTCTATGCACTTATGATTGGAACTATTAGCAAGCATCCGCAACTACTAATGTTTATTAAGGTAAAACCCAACCATAGAATTAAGATATATTGGCCCCCTTCAATCCCGTATGCATCAATTTCTATGCTAGGTTGAAGCTTCTGTCACTCTTGCCCTCCAATACATAGTCCTATCAACATGCAACTAACCCTATGGTGTGATCCACGCCAACGCTCATATGATGGGCACCAAAGGACACCAACATAACCACAAGCAAATTAAACCAATCATAGCAATTCACCAATTATCGATAGTACAATGAAAATCTACTCAGACATCATAGGATGGCAACACATCATTGGATAATAATATGAAGCATAAAGCACCATGTTCAAGTAGAGGGTACAACGGGTTGTGGGAGAGTGGACCGCTGTAGATAGATGGGGGAAGGTGATGAAGATGTTGGTGAAGATGACGGAGGTGTTGGTGTAGATCGCCGTTGCACGATGATGGCCCCGGCGGCGTTCCAGCGCCACCGGGAGAGAGGGGGAGAGGGTCCCCCTTCTTCTTCTTCTTCTTCTTCTTCCTTGACCTTCTCTCTAGATGGGAGAAGGGTTTCCCCTTTGGTCCATGGCCTCCATGGCGGCGGAGGGGTGATAACCCACAAGTATAGGGGATCGCAACAGTTTTCAATAAGTAAGAGTGTTGAACCCAACGAGGAGCTAAAGGCAGAACAAATATTCCCTCAAGTTCTATCGACCACCGATACAACTCTACGCACGCTTGGCGTTCGCTTTACCTAGAATAAGTATGAAACCAGAAGTACTTTGTAGGTGTTTTTGGATAGGTTTGCAAGATAATAAAGAGCAAGTAATAAAAAGTAGGGGCCGTTTTAGATAAAGACACAACTAAGTTAAGTTTAGTAAAGAGCTTGTTGTTACGACAAAGTTATTTGTCCCTAGGCAATCGATAACTAGACCGGTAATCATTATTGCAATTTTATTTGAAGGAGAGGCATAAGCTAACATACTTTCTCTACTTGGATCATATGCACTTATGATTGGAACTCTAGCAAGCATCCGCAACTACTAAAGATCATTAAGGTAAAACCCAACCATAGCATTAAAGCATCAAGTCCTCTTTATCCCATACGCAACAACCCCCTTACTCAGGTTTGTGTTTTAGTCACTCATGCAACCCACTATAAGCGAATCATGAACGTATTGCAACACCCTACAGCGGGGATCCCTCACACTTGCGCGACACGGAGAGCACCATAGGACAGCACCAATAATAAAACATGCAACTCAAATCAATCTTGATCATCACATAGCCCATAGGACAAAATGGATCTACTCAAACATCATAGGATAGCTATACATCATTGGGAAATAATATATAGCGTTGAGCACCATGTTTAAGTAGAGATTACAGCGGGTAATAGAGAGGTTACACTGCCGCATAGAGGGGGGAAGAGTTGGCGGTGATGGCGGTGAAGTTGTTGGTGAAGATTGCGGTGATGATGATGGCCCCTAGTGGCACTCCGGTGCCAACGGAAGCGAGGGAGAGAGAGCCCCCCCTCCTTCTTCTTCTTCCTTGACCTCCTCCCTAGGTGGGAGAAGGGTTTCCCCTCTGGTCCTTGGTCTCCATGGCGTGGGAGGGGCGAGAGCCCCTCCGAGATTGGATCTGTCTCTCCGTCTCTCTCTATTTCTGCGCTCTCAGATTCTACCCTTTCACCGTTTCTTATATTCCCAGAGATCCGTAACTCCGATTGGGCTGAAATTTTAACACGATCTCTATCCGGATATTAGATTTCTTGCGGCAAAAGAAGGGCATCAACCGCCTTACGGGGTGGCCACGAGGGTCAGGGGCGCGCCCCCCTGCCTCGTGGGCCCCTTGAGCATCATCTCGTATGGATTTTTCTTCCCAAAAATCATATATTTTCCAAAAAAATCTCCGTCACTTTTTATTCCGTTTGGACTCTGTTTGATATGGATATTCTGCGAAACAAAAAACATGCAACAAACAGGAACTGGCACTAGGCACTGGATCAATATGTTAGTCCCAAAAATAGTATGAAAAGTTGCCAAAAGTATATGAAAGTTGTAGAATATTGGCATGGAACAATCAAAAATTATAGATACGACGGAGACGTATCAAGGGGCAAGAGCCCCTCCGAGATTGCATCTGTCTCTCTGTGTTTGTCTGTTTATGCGTTCCAGATTCTGGCCTTTCACCATTTTTTATATTCCCGGAGATCCGTAACTCCGATTGGGCTGAGATTTTGACACGATTTGTATCCGAATATTGGCTTTCTTGTGGCGAAAGAAGGGCACCAACTTCCTTATGGGGTGGCCACGAGGGTCAGGGGCGTGCCCACCCCCTTGGGGCGCCCCCCTGCCTCGTGGCCCCCTCGGGCATCGTCTCGCGTTGATTCTTCTTCCCTAAAATCACATATATTCCAAAAAAATCTCCGTTAGTTTTTATGCCGTTTGGATTATGTTTGATATGGATTTTCTGCGAAACAAAAAACATGCAACAAACAGGAACTAACACTGGGCAGTGGATCCATATGTTAGTCCCCAAAAATAGTATAGAAAGTTGCCAAAAGTATAGGAAAGTTGTATAATATTGGCATGGAACAATAAAAAATTATAGATACGACGAAGATGTATCAGCATCCCCAAGCTTAATTCCTGCTCGTCCTCGAGTAGGTAAATGATAAAAAAGATAATTTTTGATGTGTAATGCTACCTAGCATAATCTTGATCATGTAATCTAATAATGGCATGAATATTAAGACACGAGTGATTCAAAGCAATAGTCTATCATTTGACATTAAGACAATAATACTTCAAGCATACTAATAAAGCAATCATGTCTTTTCAAAATAACTTGGCCAAAGAAAGTTATCCCTACAAAATCATATTGTCTGGCTATGCTCCATCTTCACCACACAAAATATTCAAATCATGCACAACCCCGATGACAAGCCAAGCAATTGTTTCATACTTTTGACGTTCTCAAACCTTTTCAAATTTCACGCAATACATGAGCGTGAGCCATGGATATAGCACTATAGGTGGAATAGAATATGATGATGGAGGTTGTGTGGAGAAGACAAAAAAGGGATAAAGTCTCACATCAACACGACTAATCAACGGGCTATGGAGATGCCCATCAATTGATGTCAATGCGAGGAGTAGGGATTGCCATGCAACGGATGCACTAAGAGCTATAAGTGTATGAAAGCTCAAACTGAAACTAAGTGGGTGTGCATCCAACTTGCTTGCTCATGAAGACCTAGGGCATTTGAGGAAGCCCATCATCGGAATATACAAGCCAAGTTCTATAATGAAAATTCCCACTAGTATATGAAAGTGATAACTCAAGAGACTCTCTATATGAAGAACATGGTGCTACTCTGAAGCACAAGTGTGGTAAAAGGATAGTAGCATTGCCCCTCCTCTCTTTTTCTCTCATTTTTTTGTTTTTTTTTCTTGGGCTTCTTTGGCCTCTTTTTTTACTTGGTCTTCTTTGGCCTCTTTTTAAAAAAAGTTCGGAGTCTCATCCCTACTTGTGGGGGAATCATAGTCTCCATCATCCTTTCCTCACTGGGGCAATGCTCTAATAATGATGATCATCACACTTTTATTTACTTACAACTCAATATTACAACTTGATGTCTAGAACAAAGTATGACTCTATATGAATGCCTCCGGCTGTGTACCGGGATGTGCAATGATCTAGCGTAGCAATGACATCAAAAAAATGGACAAGCCATGAAAACTTCATGCTAGCTATCTTACGATCATGCAAAGCAATATGACAATGATGCTCAAGTCATGTATATGAAGATGATGGAAGTTGCCTGGCAATATATCTCGGAATGGCTATGAAAATGCCATGATAGGTAGGTATGGTGGCTGTTTTGAGGAAGATATAAGGAGGCTTATGTGTGATAGAGCGTATCATATCACGGGGTTTGGATGCACCGGCGAAGTTTGCACCAACTCTCAAGGTGAGAAAGGGCAATGCACGGTACCGAAGAGGCTAGCAATGATGGAAGGGTGAGAGTGCGTATAATCCATGGACTCAACATTGGTCATAAAGAACTCACATACTTATTGCAAAAATATATTAGTCATCGAAACAAAGTACTACGCCCATGCTCCTAGGGGGATAGATTGGTAAGAAAAGACCATCGCTCGTACCCGACCGCCACTCATAAGGAAGACAATCAATAAATACCTCACGCTCCAACTTCGTTACATAACGGTTCACCATACGTGCATTCTATGGGAATCACAAACTTAAACACAAGTATTTCTACAATCCACAACTACCCACTAGTATGACTCCAATATCACCATCTTTATATCACAAAACTATTGCAAGGAATCAAACATACCATATTCAGTGATCTACAAGTTTTATGTAGGATTTTATGACTAACCATGTGAATGACCAATTCTTGTCATATCTCTAAATAGATATAAGTGAAGCAAGAGAGTTTAATTCTTTCTACAAAATATATGCCCACGCTCTAACAAATATAAGGGAATCAAAAGAGCATTCTACAAATGGCAGTTTTCTATGTGAAGAGAAACATGCAATCCAAACTTCAAATGATATAAGTGAAGCACATGAAGCGTTCTATAAAGCCATACTCAAAAGATATAAGTGAAGTGCAATGAGAATTCTATAAATCAACCATGGACTATCTCATACTATCATGGTGCATCAAATAAAAGTGAAAACTAAATGCAAAAGACACTCCAAGATTTGCACATATCGCATGAACGAAACGAATCCGAAAACATATCGATACTTGTTGAAGAAAGATGGGATGCCTTCTGGGGCATCCCCAAGATTAGACTCTTGAGTCTCCTTGAATATTTACTTGGGGTGCCTTGGGAATCCCCAAGCTTGAGCTCTTGCCTCTTCTCCTTCTCCTCACATCGAGACCTCCTCGATCTTCGAACACTTCATCCACACAAAACACAAAAGAAAGCTCGGTAAGATCCGTTAGTATAATAAAGCAAATCACTACTCTAAGTACTGTTGCAAACCAATTCATATTTTGTTTTCGCACTATAGCTACTGTAATATAAATTTTCTGTGGCTTAATCCACTGATAGAAATCGATAGTTTCATCAAAACAAGCAAACTATGCATCAAAAACAGAATTTGTCTTAATCAGGACAGTCTGTAGTAATCTGAACATTCATCATACTTCTGGTACTCCAAACATTCTGAAAAATTAGGAAAAATAAAAAAAATTTATAGAAAGGCAGTGCAAAAAGTTTCAGAACCGTGTGACGTTCCAGTAAAAAAAATGTAAAATCGCGCACTACAGCCAAAGTTTCTGTTTTGCACCGCACAAACCAACAAGCAATGTAAACATCCTAAAGGCAAATCTTGGCACATTATTTTTATTTTTAAACTTTATAAAAGCACACAACAGAAATAAATGACTCTCTAAAACTTTCGGGTTGTCTCACTGGCAGCTCTTTCTTTAAAGCCATTAAGCTAGGCATATAGTGCTCAAGTAATGGATCCACCCGGATCCCAAGGTATATCAAAGCCAATTGGAATTAGCAATGATTTGGCATTTAGTAGTGAGCACAAAGCAACATATATCAAGAAATGAATAAGTCTAACTCTCTTCCTATGCATCAGCATGTCATACAAGAACAATTCATGCACATCAAGTAAAGGCCAATGCATAGCATAAGAAGTTTCTTGCAATTTTATCGTGTTGGAAACATAGAGAGGCGGAGATGTAGTTCCTCTCTCATAACAATTGCAAGTAGGAGAAGAAAGCACATGCATATTATATCTATCAAAATCATCGTGTGTAGTAGTAAAACACAACCCATCAATATAATCCTTAATAAGGGCAAACTTCTCCAATATAGTGTAGTCGGGAGAATTCAAAAAGATAATAGGACTATCATGCGTGGGTGCAATAGCAACAATTTCATGTTTAACATAGGAACTATAGCAAGTTCAACTCCATAAGCATAATTCATATTGGCATCTTGGCCACAAGCATAGTAAGCATCATCAAAAAGGGATATTTCAAAAGAATCAACGGGATCATAACAATCATCCTTCGGTAAGCACGAAGGGAAATTAAACAATGTATGATTTGAGGAGTTACTCTCATTAGAAGGTGGGCACGGGTAGCTAATCCGCTCTTCCTCCTTTTGTTCTTCGCTCTCCTCATCATCTTTTTCATCCAATGAGCCCACAGTTTCATCAATTCCTTCTTCCATAGACTCCTGCAAAATATTAGTATCTTCTTGGACATCGGAGACTTTCTCAATAAATTCATCAATATCATAATTGTATTTATAATTCTCATAGCAATATTTAAGGATAGCTAAATTTTCAGGTCTATAAACTAAATCATCAAAATCTTCAAACTCTTTAAACAAAGATTCAATTTCACATGCACCCTTAAAAGCAAAAAATTCTTCTATTCGTTCCACATCATAGTAATCATATATACCATTAGCATAAGAAGCTAAGGTTTCATTATCATTAAAATTGCATGAAAAGGGAAGGTGTGGAGCCTTCATCCTAGAGCAACAAGTATAATCATATCTCAAGCATAGTTGCCGAGCATACCAGTGCAACATATAAATTTGATCCCGTAATAGTTTCCCTTTTTGAGTCAAGCGATAATCCCTAAAGTATTCACATTGATCCAATGTGTCTCCCCTTATATAATTGAATGGGGTTTTCTCAGGATTATCACAGTAGTACATAATATCTTTCACATAACGAGCATCGAGGGTTTTAGGAGGTTCCCCATCTCCATGAGTAGCAAGTAAACCTAATTTTTTGGTATTTCATGTTCCATATCCATAACTAAAGATAGAGAACAACTTAGAACAACAAATAAAAATTACTTAGTGATAAAGCAAACAAGCACACACGAGAATATTCACCCCACGCTATAACTCCCCGGCAATGGCGCCAGAAAAAGGTCTTGATAACCCACAAGAATAGGGGATCAATTGTAGCCTCTTTCGATAAGTAAGAGTTTCGAACCTAACGAGGAGCTAAAGGTAGAACAAATATTCCCTCAAGTTTTATCGACGACCGATACAACTCTATGCATGCTTGACGCTCGCTTTACCTAGAACAAGTATAAAACTAGAATTACTTTGTAGGTGTAACGGGATAGGTTTGCAAGAATATAAAGAGGACGTAAATAAAAACTAGGGGCTGTTTTAGGTACTCCCTCCGATCCTTTTTAGTATGCATATAAGTTTTGTCTGAAGTCAAAGCATCTCTACTTTGACCGAATTTATAAAAAAAGTATTAACATTTACGATGCCAAATCAATTTTTTTAGATTCATTACGAAATGTAGTTTCATGGGATATATATTTGGTATGGTAGATATTGATATTTTTTAATATATATTTGGTCAAACTTGATATTGATCGGAATGTCTCGGGAGAAGGTCTATTCCTTCGTTGACCGTGAGAGCTTGTCATGGGCTAAGTTGGGACTCCCCTGCAGGGATTTGAACTTTCGAAAGCCGTGCCCGCGGTTATGGGCAGATGGGAATTTGTTAATGTCCAGTTGTAGATAACTTGAACCTTAACTTAATTAAAATGAATCAACTATGTGAGTTACCGTGATGGTCTCTTCTCGGCGGAGTCCGGGAAGTGAACACGGTGTTGGAGTAATGCTTGCCACAGGTTGCTCTCTAGTTACTCGTTCGTGCTTTGCCTCCTCTTCTCGCTCTCTTTTGCGAACAGGTTAGTCACCATATAAGCTAGTCGCTTGTTGCAGCTCCACATACTTTACCTTGCCTTACCTATAAGCTTAAATAGTCTTGATCACGAGGGTGCGAGATTGCTGAGTCCCTGTGGCTCACAGATTACTTCCAAACCAGATGCAGGGCCTGATGACTCCGTTCCAGATGACGCGCTTGAGCTCAAGTGGGAGTTCGACGAGGACTCACGCCGATATTACGTGTCTTTCCCTGATGATCAGTAGTGGTGCCCAGTTGGGGTGATCGGGACCGTGTCGCATGTTGGGTTTATCTTTTATTTTGGCACCGTAGTCGGGCCATGAGTGTTTGAATGTTGTAATGCTATTTATGTACTTTGATTGACGTGGCGAGTGTAAGCCAACTATGTATCTCCCCTTTTATTATCTATATTACATGGGATGTTGTGAAGATTGCCTAACTTGCGACGTTGCTTTCAATGCGGTTATGCATCTAAGTCGTGCCTCGACACGTGGGAGCTATAGCCGCATCGAGGGCGTTACAAGTTGGTATCAGAGCCTTCCCCGACCTTAGGAGCCCCCATTGCTTGATCATTTTTAGCAGCCGTTGTTGAGTCTAGAAAAATGTTTTGAGTCATTTAGGAATTATATATCGGAGAGTTTAGGAATTCTTTTTACTCCCCAGTCTCCTCATCGCTCTGGTAAGGCATCCTGACGTAGAGTTTTGACTCTTCTCTTCTCAAATTTCACTAAAAAAATTTTGAGGATCACGCGAGTATCTTGGAATCGTTCCGATGGTTTTGTGACGAGAACATTGTTCTTGGTGCCTCCTGTCTTTAGGGGTTGTGGCAGTGTCCCGGGGAGTTGAGCTCCGAGGTGTTGTCGTCACAATTTTATCGTTGCAGTTCTGGAATACCTGAGTTTAGTACGCCGACATCGAAAATCTCTTTTATGCAGTTCGTTGGTGAGATAAACTCGACGCCACCCAGTACTGGGCGGGAGTTCGGGAGTATCGCCATAACTTGTATAACGGATGCTTTTCGAAGGTTGAGGTAGATGGTTTCCGAAGTTTTTCTCGGTTATGTGTTGAAGGATGGATACAGCTGGATGTAGGATTTGCTAGATTTGGGTGAGATATTATGCTTCCTCTGTATCCCCAACACCTGATTGCATAACCGGAAAAGCTCGGGAGTTTCATAGGTGGGAATTCTTGTAGCTCTAGTTTTTCTTCCACGGATATTTGGTTTGAGATTGGGATTTCTTACCGAGTATTCGTTCTTGATCCGTACCTTGTTGATTTATTCCTCTACCTAAACTATAAGTGGCTTCTCAATTTATGGATATGTGACCATTTCAAGTGGAATGCATTCGTTCATTTTGTTCAGATGTGAAGACTATATGTTGCAATTTTCATTCCGTTGGATTCAGCTTCAATATTTGTCTGTCAATGTGCTAACGGTTGTCACCCACTTCAGGATGGCTCCCGCTAAGAGCACCAATCAGAATCAAGATCCGCCACCACCTCCACCTCCTCCGGAGGCATGGCAAGCTGTGATGGCCGCAACCAATGCAAACACGCAGTTGATCATGCAAATTCTTCGAGAGCGCAACCAAGGCAACCAAGGCAACAATCAGAATCACTTTGCTACACTCAACCAGTTCCTTGCTAACGGGCCAAAGACTTTCAGCAATTGTGTTGAGGAAACTGATGCTGACGATTGGCTCGTGGATCTGTGCAAGCATTTCGAGTGCAGTAACGTCAGGCCTGAGGACTTTGTCAAGTTCGCTTCCTTCCAACTCAAAGACCAAGCTGCAGAATGGTTCCATCAGTACAAGGATTCCAAAGGAGGCCGTGTGATTACCTGGGATGAATTCCGTCAAGACTTCAAAGCTCATCATATCCCTTAGAGCGTGGTTGAAAGCAAGCGTGAGGAATTCCGCAACCTGAAGCAAGGCTCTTTGTCTGTCTATGACTACAACAAGTTGTTTCAGAAGCTCGCCCGCTTTGCTAAGCAGGACGTCCCTGACGAGAAGAGCATGATATACCAGTTCAGGGGTGGTCTCAGAGAAGAAATTCAGCTAGCTCTTGTTCTCTTTGAGCCCTTGAGGTACGATGAGTTCTACAACATGGCATTGAAGCAAGAGGCTGCTCAACTGAGGTGTGATGCTTCCAAGAAGCGAGTCAGAGATGCTACTACTTCTTCCTCTACTCAAGTGGCCAAGCAGCAGAAGTATTGGCTTCCTCCTCCTCCGTTCCGTCAGCCGTATCAGCAGAAGAGCAAAGGTGGCAGTGGATCTTCCCACCCACCCAACCCTGGCTTTCAGAACAAGACTTCGTCTCAAGCTCCAAGATCGAGTGCTCCGTATCACCGTCCGCTTTCAGAGGTCACGTGCAACAAGTGCCAACAGAAGGGTCACTATGCCAACAAATGCTTCAATCAGAGGCGTCTCCCTCCTCCTCCTCCTGTGAGATCGGCAAGTACAACTGTGGTCAAGCATAACCCCAAGCACGCCAAGGTCAACTTGATGAATGCAGCTCAGGCAGAGGACTCGTCAGATGTCATCATGGGTAACCTTCCTATTAACGATGTTCCTGCAAAAGTTCTTTTTAACACTGGTGCATCGCATTGTTTCATTTCCAAACCTTTTGCATCGAAGTATGAGTGCGATTATCAGTATCTGCAAAATTCTTTGCAAATCGTGTCACCGGGCAAACAGATGACAGCTAATTTCTGCATCCTGGATATTACTATCACGTTGGGCGACTACAAATTTCTAGCTTCTCCTATTGTTCTGGGCGACTCGGATATTGATCTTATTCTTGGAATGGATTGGCTTTCTAAGCACAAGGCGCATCTTGACTGTGCCGCCAGGCAGATTCAATTGACTCATTCTTCTGAGGATGTAATTGTCTTTGCCGCTCGTGATGATACCATCCGTCTGTTTTCTCTCAATGAGAAGGGTGAACTGGATGCTATCTCGCAAATTCCAGTCGTTTGCGAATATCAAGACGTCTTTCCAGAAGAGCTTCCAGGAATGCCTCCGCACCGGCCAGTTGAATTTGTCATCGATCTTGAGCCTGGCACAGAACCTGTGTGCAAGCGTCCTTACAAGCTCGGACCTGAAGAGTTGAAGGAGCTGAAGAAACAACTCGATGTTCAAGAGAGAATGGGCCTCATCCGACCTAGTTCTTCTCCGTGGGGTTGTGGTGTTCTTTTTGTGAAGAAGAAGGATGGAACGGGCCGACTTTGTGTTGATTACCGTCCATTGAACAAGAAGACTATCAGGAACAAATACCCACTTCCCAACATCAATGAGCTGTTCGAACAACTCAAAGGTGCCAAAGTATTCTCCAAGCTTGATCTCCGTATGGGTTATCATCAGATTCGAATCCATGAGCAAGATATTCCCAAGACGGCTTTCAGGACAAGCTTTGGTTCATATGAATACACTGTCATGTCTTTTGGCCTCGTCAACGCTCCTCTGACTTTCTCTCGCATGATGAACTTCATCTTCAACGCCTACACCAATGACTTCGTTTTGGTCTATCTCGATGACATTCTGGTTTTTTCGAAGAACAAGGAAGATCATGCCAAGCACTTGTGTTTGGTACTCGATAAGCTCAGGGAACACAAGTTCTACGCCAAGTTCCCCAAGTGCGAATTTTGGCTCGATGAGGTTCTCTATCTTGGTCATATCATCTCTGCCAAAGGCATTGCGGTGAATCCTGAGAAGGTGTCTGCAATTGTGAATTGGGAACCACCTCAGAACGTGAAGCAACTCCGTAGCTTCCTCGGTCTCGCAAGCTACTGTCGAAGATTCATTGAAAACTTTTCTAAGATCGCGAAGCCTCTCTCAAATCTTCTCCAGAAGCACGTCAAGTACGTTTGGTCTCCGGAGTGTGACATTGCTTTCAACACTTTGAAAGAGAAATTGGTCACTGCTCCAGTTCTGACTCCTCCTGATGAATCCAAACCGTACGAGGTCTTTTGCGATGCCTCTCTCCAAGGTCTTGGCGCAGTGTTGATGCAAGAAAAGAAAGTTGTGGCTTATACCTCTCGTCAGTTGAAGCCCAACGAGAAGAACTACCCCACTCATGACCTCGAGTTGGCGGCAGTTGTGCATGCTCTTTTGACTTGGAGACATCTCTTATTGGGAAGAAAAGTGGACATTTTCACTGACCACAAGAGTCTCAAGTACATCTTCACTCAGCCTAATCTCAACCTCAGGCAAACTCGATGGGTCGAAATGATTCAAGAGTATAATCCGAGTATCGAGTATACTCTAGGAAAGGCCAATGTGATTGCTGACACATTGAGCAGGAAGGCTTATTGCAACAGTCTTATTCTCAAGCCTTATCAACCCGAGCTTTGTGAAGCTTTCCGCAAACTTAATCTGCAAGTTATTCCTCAAGGTTTCCTCGCCAACCTTCAAGTCTCTCCTACCTTAGAAGACCAGATTCGCCAAGCCCAGCTTCTTGATGCTATGGTGAAGAAGGTGAAGATTGAGATTGCCAAGAGCCAACCCAAGTACAAGTGCTACCGCCTTGATGACAAGGATACTCTCTTCTTCGAGGATCGTATTGTTGTGCCCAAAGGTGACCTACGAAAAGTGATCATGAATGAGGCTCACAATTCTCTCCTCTCCATCCACCATGGGAGCACGAAGATGTATCAGGACCTCAAGCAGGCTTATTGGTGGACTCGAATGAAGCGCGAGATTGCTCAGTTCGTGAATGAATGTGATGTCTGCAGAAGAGTGAAGGCAGAACACCAAAGGCTAGCTGGTCTCCTCCAACCTCTTGCCATTCCAGAATGGAAGTTTGACCACATTGAGATGGACTTCGTGACTGGGTTTCCAAAGTCCAAACGTGGCAATGATGCTATATTCGTTGTCATCGACAAACTCACTAAAGTGGCTCCCTTTCTGCCTATCAAAGAGTCAATCACTGCAGCTCAATTGGCGGAGCTGTATACCTCTCGAATTGTCTCTCTGCACGGTATTCCACAAGTGATCTCTTCAGACCGTGGGAGCATCTTTACCTCCAAGTTTTGGGATTCTTTTCAGAAGGCCATGGGCACCAACATCCGCTTCAGCACAGCTTTCCATCCTCAAACTAGCGGTCAAGTCGAGCGTGTCAACCAGATTCTTGAAGATATGCTCAGGGCTTGTGTGATCTCCTTCGGCATGAAGTGGGAGGATTGTCTTCCTTATGCTGAATTCTCCTACAACAACAGTTTTCAAGCAAGTTCGGGCAAGGCCCCATTTGAAATTCTGTATGGCAGGAAGTGCCGTACCCCTCTCAACTGGTCTGAAACCGGTGAACGTCAACCTCTGGGAAATGACTTAATCACAGAGGCAGATGAAATGTGCAAAGTCATTCGAGATAACCTCAAAGCAGCCCAATCCCGCCAGAAGAGCTACTATGATAGTAAGCACCGTGATTTGGCTTTCGAGATCGGAGGTCATGTTTACCTCCGCGTCTCTCCAATGAAAGGTACTCGTCGCTTCGGTATCAAAGGGAAGCTTGCCCCCAGATACGTGGGACCTTTCAAGATCGTCAACAAGAGAGGCGATCTCGCCTATCAACCCGAGCTTCCTTCAAACTTTGCAAATGTGCATGACGTGTTCCATGTCTCTCAGCTCCGAAAGTGCTTCAAGACTCCTGACCGCACCATCAACTTCGAAGACATTGAGCTCCAAGAAGATCTCTCTTATCGTGAGCACCCCGTTGCTATTCTTGAAGAGACTGAACGCAAGACTCGCAACAAGTCAATCAAATTCCTCAAAGTCAAGTGGTCACACCATTTCGACCGTGAAGCTACCTGGGAACGCGAGGATCACCTCCGTTCTGAATACCCGGCGTTCTTTCAGTCCTAGATCTCGGGACGAGATCCTCTCATAGTGGTGGAGTGTTGTAACACCCCGGATATGTTTTTCCCAATATGTAATCCAACTCTTGCCATTTCTGGCATTAAGTTATTTTATTTTCTCGGGTTCGGGTTTGTGTCTCCGTGTGTTGTTATCTTTGTCATGCATCTCATATCATGTCATCATGTGCATTGCATTTGCATACGTGTTCGTCTCATGCATTCGAGCATTTTTCCCCGTTGTCCGTTTTGCATTCCGGCGCTCCGTTCTCCTCCGGTGGTCATTTCTACCTTTCTTTCGTGTGTGGGGATTGAACATTTTCCGGATTGGACCGAGACTTGTCAAGCGGCCTTGGTTTACTACCGGTAGACCGCCTGTCAAGTTTCGTGCCATTTGGACTTCGTTTGATGCTCCAACGGTAAACCGAGGGACCGAAAAGGCCTCGTGTGTGTTGCAGCCCAACACCCCTCCAAGTTGGCCCAAAACCCTCTCCATCATCTAGAGCGTTTGATCACGATCGCGTGGCCGAAAACCGCACCTCATTTGGACTCTCCTAGCTCCCTCTATGCCTATATATACACCTCCCCCTCCAAAAATTCGCGGTGCAAACCTACCCTAACTCTCCCCGCCGCCGCCGGACTAAATCGCCACCGACGGACACGTCCGGATCCGCCGGCCCGCACCAATCGACGCTCGCCACGTGGCGCCGCGCCCACATCGCCACCACGCGCCGCCGCGCAGGCCCGCCCGGGCCCGTGCGGGGCCCTCCCCGACCCGGAGCGCAGCGCCGCCCGCCTCCATCGTCGCCCGACCCCGGCGCCATCTCCGCCAACGCCGGCGCCCGGAGCCGCGCCGGCCACCGCCACCATCGTCGGCGAGCTCCGCCGACGCTTCCCGACGCCGGCGCGCCGCCCCGTCACCGGCCGCGCCTCGCCGCCCGGCCTCTCCGGCCATCTCCGCCTCCGCCGCCCGGCCTCTCCGGCCATCTCCGCCTCCGCCGCCCTCTGCCGTTCCCCGCGTCGTCGCCGGCAAGTCCCTCTCCGGCCGGCAAACCCCCTCTACGGCGAACCACGAAGTCCGCGCCCGGCCGGATATAGATTTGAGATTTGTCTCGGGTTGACTTTTTGCCTCAAACCCTAGATATTTTGCCCCTGTTCATCGCATCGTAACTCCTAATCCGTAGCTCTGTTTTGGGCATATAGCATATCAAAATGTTCGTCTCAGAGAGCACATAATTTCATCTCATTGCATCATTTTCATTTGAGTTCATGTTGATGCCCGAAATGCTGTTAGAAAAATGCTATTTGAGATAATTGTCAGATCTGCTGCTCCAATTAGATATTTGTCATTTTTTCCATGATTATTGTGTGCATGATATGCCCCTGAGCTCTACATGAGTTTTGTTATATGTTTTGCCATCTATCCAGAGGTGCAACCCATGTATTTTTGTGATGTGTGTGGTGACTAGCACAAGCTTGCAAAGTGGAGCATTCGTTAATGCTGATTTCAGGGACTTAGCATTTCCACTATGTCCTTGATCTGTTTATCTCAATATGCCATATGTTCATGTTGTTTCCTAGTGATCCGTGCCTCTTTTGAGGATAATCAGTAAGGATGTTTTGTTAATCTTGTAGTGCTCTATCCATCCATGTCTTTGTTTGCAATTATGGAGCACCCTAGCTTGAGTCAATCGAGCTCTACTTTTGCTATTTCGTGAATCTGGGCAGATTGTCTACTTGTTAGCGATTTTCCCGAGGATGTTGTAGTTGATCCGTGCATTCTATGCTATTGTTCTTGCCATGTCTAGCTTATATTTTGTGTATTCTTTATGTATGTATGCTTAGATTGTCATGACATGCTCTGTAGTGAGTGCATCGAGCTCGTAAACATGACTACTTGATATCTGATTTTGCATGCTCCAGTTTTGACCAAGTCTGAGAACTGATTATGTTTTTGCCATGTTCACATGCTTCCAAATGTATTTTATGATCCCTTTTGGCTCAAGGTCACTAAGGGACTTTTGTTAAGATCTTTGAGTAGCTCCATTCCATGCCTTACTTTTCCATGTTCAGGTCCTGTAGCATATAGTTTTAATGCTCCAAATTGTGCTATCTGATTTGAAATTCCAGACAAGTGTTAATTTCACTAAGTCTGAAATCTGTTTACCAAATGCATTTTTTCCATGCTTGTTTGAACCTGTTCATGGATGAATTGGCCGTAGATCAGTGTTCCTATTTTGTTAAGCATCATGAATGGATCCCTGCCATGTATTTTGTTGTCATGTTTGGGTGCTGTAGCATGTTCATCTTGTTGCATTTAGATGGCTACTTGCTGTAAATCGCAGACCGGTGCCATATTTGAATTGCTTGGCATTTCCAAACCGTAACTCCGATTCCGGCGTTCTTTATATCGTTTTCAAGCGATTTCACCTCACCCTTACAGTGGCACACTTGGATTTCCAAGTTGAGGCCAGGTTCATTCATTCCTTGTCAAATCTTCCATATGCATCACATGTCGCATCCCGCATAGCATACCATCTTTGCATCATATTGTTTGAGCCTTGCACGTGGTTGATTGTGTCCTTGTTGCTTGTTTGTATTGTTTGGGTAGAGCCGGGAGACGACTTCGCTAACGAGGAGCCCGTTGAGTTTGCTTTCGAGGATCCAGTCAACTCTGACAACTGTGCAGGCAAGATGATCATACCCTCGAAATCACTACTATCTTTGCTTTGCTAGATGCTCGCTCTTTTGCTATGCCTATGCTACGATGCCTACCACTTGCTTATCATGCCTCCCAAATTGCCATGTCAAACCTCTAACCCACCATGTCCTAGCAAACCGTTGATTGGTTATGTTACCGCTTTGCTCAGCCCCTCTTATAGCGTTGCTAGTTGCAGGTGAAGATTGGAGACCGTTCCTTGTTGGAACATTATTTACTTGTTGGGATATCATTATATTGCCTTGTTATCTTAATGCATCTATATACTTGGTAAAGGGTGGAAGGCTCGGCCTCTCGCCTAGTGTTTTTTTCCACTCTTGCCGCCCTAGTTTCCGTCATATCGGTGTTATGTTCCCGGATTTTTGCGTTCCTTACGCGGTTGGGTGATAATGGGAACCCCTTGATAGTTCGCCTTGATTAAAGCTTTTCCAGCAATGCCCAACCTTGGTTTTACCATTTGCCACCTAGCCTCTTTTCCCTTGGGTTTCCGGAGCCCGAGGGTCATCTTATTTAAACCCCCCCGGCCAGTGCTCCTCTGAGTGTTGGTCTGAACTAGAGTCCTGTGCAGCGCCCCCTCGGGGAAACTCGAGGTTTGGTTTTAGTTGTATGGAGAGCTCATCTGAGTGTGCCCTGAGAACGAGATATGTGCAGCTCCTATCGGGATTTGTCGGCACATTCGGGCGGTGTTGCTGGATTTGTTTTAACTTGTCGAAGTGTCTTGTAGAACCGTGATACCGAGTCTGATCGGAATGTCTCGGGAGAAGGTCTATTCCTTCGTTGACCGTGAGAGCTTGTCATGGGCTAAGTTGGGACTCCCCTGCAGGGATTTGAACTTTCGAAAGCCGTGCCCGCGGTTATGGGCAGATGGGAATTTGTTAATGTCCGGTTGTAGATAACTTGAACCTTAACTTAATTAAAATGAATCAACTGTGTGAGTTACCGTGATGGTCTCTTCTCGGCGGAGTCCGGGAAGTGAACACGGTGTTGGAGTAATGCTTTCCACAGGTTGCTCTCTAGTTACTCGTTCGCGTTTGCCTCCTCTTCTCGCTCTCTTTTCCGAACAGGTTAGCCACCATATAAGCTAGTCACTTGCTGCAGCTCCACATACTTTACCTTGCCTTACCTATAAGCTTAAATAGTCTTGATCGCGAGGGTGCGAGATTGCTGAGTCCCTGTGGCTCACAGATTACTTCCAAACCAGATGCAGGGCCTGATGACTCCGTTCCAGATGACGCGCTTGAGCTCAAGTGGGAGTTCGACGAGGACTCACGCCGATACTACGTGTCTTTCCCTAATGATCAGTAGTGGTGCCCAGTTGGGGTGATCGGGACCGTGTCGCATGTTGGGTTTATCTTTTATTTTGGCACCGTAGTCGGGCCATGAGTGTTTGAATGTTGTAATGCTATTTATGTACTTTGATTGACGTGGCGAGTGTAAGCCAACTATGTATCTCCCCTTTTATTATCTATATTACATGGGATGTTGTGAAGATTGCCTAACTTGCGACATTGCTTTCAATGCGGTTATGCCTCTAAGTCGTGCCTCGACACGTGGGAGCTATAGCCGCATCGAGGGCGTTACACGCACCTGCCCCTTAGGGGCTGGTCTGTCCCTCTCTTGGCCCATTAGGCCCGTATAGTTTGTCGGGGGTTGCTCGGAACCCTTTCCGGTGACCCGATACGTACCCGGTATCCCCGGAACACTTCCGATGTCCGAATACTATCGTCCTATATATGAATCTTTACCTCTCGGCAATTTTGAGACTCCTCGTCATGTCCGTGATCTCATCCGGGACTCCAAATAACATTCGATCACCAAACCACATAACTCATATAATACAAAATCATCATCAAACGGTAAGCATGCGGACCCTACAGGTTCGAGGACTATGTAGACATGACCGAGAAACCTCTCCGGTCAATAACCAACAGTGGAACCTGGATGCCCATAATGGTTCCTACATATTCTACGAAGATCTTTATTGGTCAAACTGTAATGATAACATACGTTACTCCCTTTGTCATATGTATGTTACTTGCCCGAGATTCGATCGTCGATATCTTCATATCTAGTTCAATCTCATTACTGGCAAGTCTCTTTGCTCGTTGTGTAATACATCATCCCGCAACTAACTCATTAGTCACTTTGCTTGCAAGGCTTCTTATGATGTGTATTACCGAGATGGCCCAGAGATTCCTCTCCGATACTCGGAGTGACAAATCCTAATGTCGATCTATGCCAACCCAACAAACACATTCAGAGATACCTGTAGAGCATCTTTATAATCACCCAATTTCATTGTGACGTTTGATAGCACACAAGGCATTCCTCCGGTATCCGGGAGTTGCATTATCTTCATAGTCAAAGGAATATGTATATGACATGAAGAAAGTTATAGCAATAAAACTGAACGATCAATATGCTAAGCTAACAGATGGGTCATGTCCATCACATCATTCTCCTAATGATGTGATCCCATTCATCAAATGACAACACATGTCTATGGTTAGGAAACTTAACCATCTTTGATTAACGAGCTAGTCTAGTAGAGGCTTACTAGGGACACGGTGTTTCGTCTATGTATTCACACATGTATCAAGTTTCCTGTTAATAAAATTCTACCATGAATAATAAACATTTATCATGATATAAGGAAATACAATATAACAACTTTATTATTGCCTCTAGGGCATATTTCCTTCAGTCTTCCACTTGCAGTAGAGTCAATAATCTAGTTCACATCGCCATGTGATTTAACACCAATAGCTCACATCACCATGTGACCAACATCCAAAGGGTTTACTAGAGTCAATAATCTAGTTCACATCGCTATGTGATTAACACCCAAAGAGTACTAATGTTTGATCATGTTTTGCTTGTGAGAGAAGTTTAGTCAACGGGTCTGCCACATTCAGATCCGTATGTATTTTGCAAATTTCTATGTCTACAATGCTCTTCATGGAGATAGTCTAGCTAACTGCTCCCACTTTCAATATGTATCCAGATCGAGACTCGAAGTCATCCAGATTGGTGTCAAAGCTTGCATCGACGTAACTCTTTATGATGAATTCTTTATCACCTCCATAGCCGAGAAATATTTCCTTAGTCCTCTAAGGATAATTTTTGACCGTTGTCTAGTCATCTACTCCTGGATCACTATCGTACCCCCTTGCCAAACTCATGACAAGGTACACAATAGGTATGGTACACAACATGGCATACATTATAGAACCTATGGCTGAGGCATAGGGAATGACTTTCATTCTCTCTATATCTTATGCCGTGGTCGGGCTTTGAGTCTTACTCAACTCCACACCTTACAATACAGGCAAGAACTCCTTCTTTCACTGATCCATTTTGAACTCCTTCAAAATCTTTTCAAGGTATGTACTCACTGAAAAATCTTATCAAGCGTCTTAATCTATATTTATAGATCTTGATGCCTAATATATAAGCAACTTCACCGAGGTCTTTCATTGAAAACCTCCTTTCAAAACCTCCTTTATGCTTTCCAGAAAATTCTACATCATTTCTGATCAACAATACGTCATTCACATATACTTATCAGAAAGGATGTAGTGCTCCAACTCACTTTCTTGTAAATACAGGCTTCACCACAAGTCTGTATAAAACTATATGCTTTGATTAAGTCATCAAAGCGTATATTCCAACTCTGAGATGCTTGCACTAGTCCATAAATGGATCGCTGGAGCTTGCACACTTTGTTAGCACCTTTAGGATCGCCAAAACCTTCTGGTTGCATCATATACAACTCTTCTTTAGGAAATCCATTAAGGAATGGAGTTTTGACGTCCATTTGCCAGATTTCATAATCGTAAATGCGGCAATTGCTAACATGATTCAGACAGACTTAAGCATCGCTACGAGTGAGAAAATCTCATCATAGTCAACACCTTGAACTTGTGGAAAACCTTTTGCGACAAGTCGAGCTTTGTAGATAGTAACACTACCATCAGTGTCCGTCTTCCTCTTGAAGATCCATTTATTCTCAATGGCTCACCGATCATCGGGCAAGTCAACCAAAGTCCACACTTTGTTCTCATACATGAATCCTATCTCAGATTTCATGGCCTCAAGCCATCTATTGGAATTTGGGCTCATCGTAGCTTCCTCATAGTTTGTAGGTTCCTCATGGTCTAGTAACATGACTTCCAGAACAAGATTACCGTACCACTCTGGTGCGGAACATGCTCTGGTTACCGTAGGCATCACTGGAACTGATTTCTGCAATGAGCTACTTTCCAATTCGAGAGAACGTACGATTACCTCATTAAGTTCTACTTTCCTCCTACTCACTTCTTTCGAGAGAAACTCCATCTCTAGAAAGGATCCATTCTTACCAACAAAGACATTGCCTTCGGATCTGTGATAGAAGGTGTACGCAACAGTTTCTTTTGGATATCCTATGAAGACGCACTTCTATGATTTGGGTTCGAGCTTATTAGGTTGAAGCATTTTCACATAAGCATCGCTACCCCAAAACGATAGTGGCAAATCGGTAAGAGACATCATAGAATGCACCATATCTAATAAAGTACGGTTACGACGTTCGGACACACCATTACGCTGTGGTGTTCCAGGTGGCGTGAGTTTGTGAAACTATTTCACATTGTTTTATATGAAGGCCAAACTTGTAACTCAAATATTTTCCTCTGCGATCAGATCATAGAAACTTTATTTTCTTGTTACGATGATTCTCCACTTCACTCTGAAATTCTTTGAACTTTTCAAATGTTTCAGACTTGTGTTTCATTAAGTAGATATACCCATATCTTCTCAAATCATTTGTGAAGGTCAAAAATAATGATACCCGCCGCGTGCGTTAACACTCATCGGACCGCATACATCGATATGTATTATATCCACTAAGTCATCAGCTCGCTCCATTGTTACGGAGAATGGAGTTTGTCATCTTGCCCATGATGCATGGTTCGCAAGTATCATATGATTCATAATCAAGTGATTCCAAAAGTCCATCTGCATGGAGTTTCTTGCGCTTTACACCAATATGACCAAAATGGCAGTGCTACAAATGTGTTGCACTATCATTATCAACTTTGCATCTTTTGGCATCAATATTATGAATATGCGTATCACTACGATCGAGATTCAATAAACCATTTACATTGGGTGTATGACCATAGAAGGTTTTATTCATGTAAACAGAACAACAATTATTCTCTGACTTAAATGAATAACTGTATCGCAATTAACATGATCCAATCATATTCATTCTTAAACGCAAACACCAAATAACATTTATTTAGGTCCAACACTAATCCCAAAGGTAGAGGGAGTGTGCGATGGTGATCTTATCAACCTTGGAATCACTTCCAACACACATCGTCACCTCACCCTTAACTAGTCTCTGTTCATTTTGCAACTCCTGTTTTGAGTTACTAATCTTAGCATCTGAACCGGTATCAAATACCCTGGGGTTACTATGAACACTAGTAAAGTACATATCAATAACATGTATATCAAATATACCTTTGTTCACTTTTCCATCCTTCTTATCCGCCAAGTATTCGGGGTAGTTCCGCTTCTAGTGACCATTTCCTTTGCAGTAGAAGCACTCAGTTTTATGCTTAGGTCCAGCTTTGGGCTTCTTCACGGGAGTGGCAACTTGCTTGCCATCCTTCTTGAAGTTCCCTTTCTTTCCTTTGCCCTTTTTCTTGAAACTAGTGGTCTTGTTAACCATCAACACTTGATGCTCTTTCTTGATTTCTACCTTCACTGATTTCAGCATCGCGAAGAGCTCGGGAATCATTTTCGTCATCCCTTGCACATTATAGTTCATCACGTAGTTCTAGTAGCTTGGTGATAGTGACTAGAGAACTCTTGTCAATCACTATCTTATCGGGAAGATTAACTCCCACTTGATTCAAGTGATTGTAGTGCCCATACATTCTGAGTACATGCTCACTGGCTGAGCTATTCTCCTCCATCTTGTAGGCAAAGTACTTATCAAAGGTCTCATACCTCTCGACACCGGCATGAGTCTGAAATACCAATTTCAGATCTTGGAATATCTCATATGCTCCATGGCGTTTCAAAACATTTTTGAAGTCCCAGTTCTAAGCCGTAAAGCATGATGCACTAAACTATCAAGTAGTCATCATTATGAGCTTGCCAAACGTTCATAACATCTGCATCTGTTCCTGCAACAGGTCTGTCACATAGCGGTGCATCAAGGACATAATTCTTCTGTGCAGCAATGAGGATAATCCTCAGATCACAGACCAAGTCCACATCTTTGCTACTATCATCTTTCAACTTATTTTTCTCTAGGAACGTATCAAAAAATAAACGACAACTACATCACGAGCTATTGATCTACAATATAATTTGCAAGTACTATCAAGACTAAGTTCATGATAAATTAAGTTCAATTAATAATATTACTTAAGAACTCCCACTTAGATAGACATCCCTCAAGTCATCTAAATGATACATGATCCAAATCAACTAAACCATGTCTGATCATCATGTGAGATGGAGTAGTCATCAATGGTGAACATCTCTATGTTGATCATATCTACTATATGATTCATGTTCGACCTTTCGATCTCCAGTGTTCCGAGGCCATGTCTGTACATGCTAGGCTCGTCAAGTTTAACCCGAGTATTCCGCATGTGCAAAACTATCTTGCACCCGTTGTATGTGAACGTAGAGCCTATCACACCCGATCTCATGTGGTGTCTCAGCACGACGAACTGTCGCAACGGTGCATACTCAGGGACATCACTTATACCTTGAATTTTAGTAAGGGATCATCTTATAATGCTACCGCCGTACTAAGCAAAATAAGATGCATAAAATATAAACATCACATGCAATCAAATTATGTGACATGATATGGTCATCATCATCTTCTGCCTTTGATCTCCATATCCAAAGCACCGTCATGATTTCCATCGTCACCGGCTTGACACCTTGATCTCCATCATAGCGTCATTGTCGTCTCGCCAACTATTGCTTCTCCAATGTATCTATAATTTTTTATTGTTCCATGCTATATTATATTCTATTTTGGATGTTTAATGGGCTTTATTATACACTTCTATATTATTTTTGGGACTAACCTATTAACCGGAGGCCTAGCCCAAATTGCTGTTTTTTTGCCTATTTCAGTGTTTCGAAGGAAAAGGATATCAAACAGAGTCCAAACGGAATGAAACCTTCGGGAATGTGATTTTCGGAACAAACGTGATCCAGAGGACTTGGAGTCTACGTAAAGCAATCAACGAGGAAGGCACGAGCCAAGGGGGCGCGCCCACCTCCCCCAGGCGCGCCCTCCACCCTCGTGGGCCCCTCGTTGCTCCACCGACATACTTCTTCCTCTTATATATACCCATATACCCTGGAAACATCAGATACGGAGCCAAAACCCTATTTCCACCCCCGCAACCTTCTGTACCCATGAGATCCCATCTTGGGGCCTTTTCCGGCGCTCCACCGGAGGGGGCATTGATCACGGAGGGCTTCTATATCAACACCATAGCCTCTCCGATGATGTGTGAGTAGTTTACCTCAGACCTTCGGGTCCATAGTTATTAGCTAGATGGCTTCTTCTCTCTCTTTGGATCTCAATACAAAGTTCTCCTTGATCTTCTTGGAGATCGGTTCGATGTAATCTTATTTTGCGGTGTGTTTGTCGGGATCCGATGAATTGTGGGTTTATGATCAAGTTTATCTATGAACAATATTTGAATCTCCTATGAAATTCTTTTATGTATGATTGGTTATATTTGCAAGTCTCTTCGAATTATCAGTTTGGTTTGGCCTACTAGATTGATCTTTCTTACAATGGGAGAAGTGCTTAGCTTTGGGTTCAATCTTGCGGTGTCCTTTCGTACTGACAGCTGGGGCAGCAAGGAACTTATTGTATTGTTGCCATCGAGGATAAAAAGATGGGGTTTATATCATATTGCATGAGTTTATCCCTCTACATCATGTCATCTTACTTAAAGCATTACTCTATTCTTATGAACTTAATACTCTAGATGCATGCTGGATAGCGGTCGATGTGTGGAGTAATAGTAGTAGATGCAGAATCGATTCGGTCTACTTGTCATGGACGTGATGCCTATATACATGATCATACCTAGATATTCTCACAACTATGCTCAATTCTATCAATTGCTCGACAGTAATTCGTTTACCCACCGTAATACTTATGCTCTTGAGAGAAGCCACTAGTGAAACCTATGGCTCCCGGGTCTATCTTCGTTCATATTAATCTTCCAACACTTAGCTATTTCTATTGCCGTTTATTTTACTTTGCATCTTTATTTCTCTTTATCATAAAAATACCAAAAATATTATCTTATCATATCTATCAGATCTCACTCTCTTAAGTGACCATGAAGGGATTGACAACCCCTTTATCGCGTTGGTTGCGAGGTTCTTATTTGTTTGTGTAGGTGCGTGGAACTCGAGCGTGATCTCCTACTGGATTGATACCTTGGTTCTCAAAAACTGAGGGAAATACTTACGCTACTTTACTGCACCACCCTTTCCTCTTCAAGGGAAAACCAACACAGTGCTCAAGAGGTAGCAAGAAGGATTTCTGGCACCGTTGCCAGGGAGATTCACGCCAAGTCAAGTCAAGATTTGACTCCCAGCAATGAGCCATTTCTGGAGCCGTTGCCGGGGAGTCTACGCACAAGTCAAGACATACCAAGTACCCATCACAAACTCTTATCCCTCGCATTACATTATTTGCCATTTGCCTCTCGTTTTCCTCTCCCCCACTTCACAACTGCCGTTTTATTGGCCCTCTCTTTTCCGCTCACCTTTCTTTTGCCATGTCGGAATAAAAAAAGGTTGGGGGTTCTCTCCCGAGTTTTACTACTTTAGAAAATCCTTCTATTCTCTCTAAACTCATAATTAATGATGCTATGGAAAGACCTACTGGAGTTATCAATGAGAATCTTAATAATTTTGATGAAGATGATTCTGGAATATTTCGTTATTTACTCGATGAATCTTTGAAAGATGCTTGGGATAGACTATTAAGGATCCGGGCCAGCTATGTGCCCCAATACCAAATTGAAATTTACTTAAAGACGTTTTATGTTGCCCTACCTTCTTCGTTTAAGCATGTCTTAGATTCTATATTTGAAGAAGATTTTCTTGAAGGGGATGCCGTAGATACTTATGAAAAGATTAAAACCATATTTGGGAACCCCATGAATGAGATGGTTGAATCTACATCTCTTTTGCTCTCCTACCAAAACGAATCTATCAAAGAGATGAAAGCTAGCTTAGATGCAAATTTTCGTAAAATGCTTAATCTTTCTTCTACCATTAACAGCCATGCGCTTTATCAAAATAGATAGATTAATGCCATAGATAATAAGTTTGCTCTTTTGTTCCCTAAAATCAAAGATGGCAATACCTAGATCTATCATTCCTTTTATGCCTAGCTAAGGGCATTAAATGATAGCGCTTGTTGGGAGGCAACCCAATTTTATTTTTATTCCTTGTTTTTTGCTCCTGTTTAGTAATAAATAATTTATCTATCCTATGTTTTGGTTGTGTTTTTTGTGTTTAATTAGTGTTTGTTCCAAGTAGAACCGTTGGGAAGACTTGGGGAAAGTCTTTTTAATCTTGCGGTAAAAACAGAAACTTTAGCGCTCACGATAATTGCTGCCATTTTTTATTGGAGAGTTATATTTAGTTAATTCTTTTTGAAGATGCTTAATAGATAACTTACTCATGTCCATAAATTTATTTTAGAATTGTTGGGGTTCCAGAAGTGGTTGAAACCTACAGATTACTACAGACTGTTCTGTTTTTGACAGATTCTGTTTTTCGTGTGTTGTTTGCTTATTTTGATGAATCTGTGGCTAGTAAAAGAGTTTATAAACCATAGAGAAGTTGGAAAACAGTAGGTTTAACACCAATATAAATAAAGAATGAGTTCATTAAAGTACCTTTAAGTGGTGTTTTCTTTTCTTTTGCTAACGGAGCTCACGAGATTTTCTATTTTAAGTTTTGTGTTGTGAAGTTTTCAAGTTTTGGGTAAAGATTTGATGGATTATGGAACAAGGAGTGGCAAGAGCCTAAGCTTGGGGATGACCATGGCACCCCAAGGTAATCTAAGGACACCAAAAATCAAAGCTTGAGGATTCCCTGGAAGGCATCCCCTCTTTCGTCTTCGTCCATCGGTAACTTTACTAGAGCTATATTTTTATTCACCAGATGATATGTGTTTTGCTTGGAGTGTCTTGTATGATTTTCGTCTTTGCTTTTTAGTTTACCACAATCATCCTTGATGTACACACCTTTTGAGAGAGACACACATGATTCGGAATTTATTAGAATACTCTATGTGCTTCACTTATATCTTTTGAACTATATAGTTTTTGCTGTAGTGCTTCACTTATATCTTTTAGAGAACGGTGGTGGAATTGTTTTATAGAAACTATTGTTCTCTCATGCTTCACTTATATTATTTTTAGAGTCCTACAAAACAGCATAGTAATTTTCTTTAATCATAAAAATTAGTCCTATGTGATAGGCATCCAAGATTAGTAAAAAAAAATCTTATGAGTGTGTTGAATACTATGAGAAGTTTGATTCTTGAAAATTGTTTTGAGATATGAAGATGGTGATATTAGAGTCATGCTAGTTGAGTGGTTATGAATTTGAGAAATACTTATGTTAAAGTTTGTGATTCCCGTAGCATGCACGTATGGTGAACCGTTATGTGATGAAGTCGGAGCATGATTTATTTATTGATTGTCTTCCTTATGAGTGGCGGTCGGGGACGAGCGATGGTCTTTTCCTACCAATCTATCCCCCTAGGAGCATGCGCGTAATACTTTGCTTTGATAACTTGTAGATTTTTGCAACAAGTATATGAGTTCTTTATGACTAATGTTATTGCTAGCCTCTCTAATATCGCGCACTTTTCGCCGGTATCATACACCCACCATATACCTTCCTCAAAACAGCCACCATACCTACCTACCATGGCATTTCCATAGCCATTCCAAGATATATTGCCATGTAACTTACCACCGTTTCATTTACTATGACACGTTTCATCATTTTCATAATTGCTTTGCATGATCATGTAGTTGACATCATATTTGTGGCAAAGCCACCATTCATAATTATTTCATACATGTCACTATTGATTCATTGCATATCCCAGTACACCGCCAGAGGCATTCACATAGAGTCATATTTTGTTCTAAGTATTGAGTTGTAATTCTTGAGTTGTAAGTAAATAAAGTGTGATGATCATAATTATTAGAGCATTGTCCCAAGTGAGGAAAGGATGATGGAGACTATGATTCCCCCACAAGTCGGGATGAGACTCCGGACGAAAAAAAATAAAAAAAAATAAAGGCCATAAAAAAGGAGAAGGCCCAAAAAAAGAGAGAAGGGACAATGCTACTATCCTTTTGCCACACTTGTGCTTCAATGTAGCACCATGATCTTCATGATAGAGAGTCTCCTATGATATCACTTTCATATACTAGTGGGAATTTTTCATTATAGAACTTGGCTTGTATATTCCAATGATGGGCTTCCTCAAAATGCCCTAGGTATTCATGAGCAAGCGAGTTGGATGCACACCCACTAGTTTCTTTTGTTGAGCTTCTATATAGTTATAGCTCTAGTGCATCTATTGCATGGCAATCCCTACCCACTCACATTGATATCTATTGATGGGAATCTCCATAGCCCGTTGATATGCCTAGTTGATGTGAGACTATATTCTCCTTTTTTGTCTTCTCCACAACCACCATTCTATTCCAAATATAGTGATATGTCCATGGCTCACGCTCATGTATTGCGTGAAGATTGAAGAAGTTTGAGAACACCAAAAGTATGAAACAATTTCTTGGCTTGTCATCGGGGTTGTGGATGATTTAAATATTTTGTGTGATGGAGATAGAGCATAGACAGACTATATGATTTTGTAGGGATAACTTTATTTGGCCATGTTATTTTGAGAAGACATAATTGCTTAGTTAGTATGCTTGAAGTATTATTATTTTTATGTCAATATTAAACTTTTGTCTTGAATCTTTCGGATCTGAATATTCATACCACAAATAAGAGAATTACATTGAAAATTATGCTGAGTAGCATTCCACATCAAAAATTCTGTTTTTATCACTTACCTACTCGAGGACGAGCATGAATTAAGCTTGGGGATGCTTGATACGTCTCCAACGTATCTCTAATTTTTGATTGTTCCATGCTATATTATATTATGTTTTGGATGTTTAATGGGCATTATTATACACTTTTATATTATTTTTGGGACTAACCTATTAACCGGAGGCCCAGCCCAAATTGCTGTTTTTTTGCCTATTTCAGTGTATCGAAGGAAAAGGATATCAAATGGAGTCCAAACGGAATGAAACCGTCGGGAACGTGATTTTTGGAACAAACGAGATCCAGAGGACTTGGAGTCTACGTAAAGCAATCAACCAGGAAGGCACGAGGCAGGGGGCGTGCCCACCTCCCCCAAGCGCACCCTCCACCCTCGTGGGCCCCTTGTTGCTCCACCGACATACTTCTTCCTCCTATATATACCCATATACCCTGGAAACATCAGATACGGAGCCAAAACCCTATTTCCACCGCCGCAACCTTCTGTACCCATGAGATCCCATCTTGGGGCCTTTTTCGGCGCTCCGCCGGAGGGGGCATTGATCACGGAGGGCTTCTACATCAACACCATAGCCTCTCCGATGATGTGTGTGTAGTTTACCTCAGACCTTCAGGTCCATAGTTATTAGCTAGATGGCTTCTTCTCTCTCTTTGGATCTCAATACAAAGTTCTCCTCGATCTTCTTGGAGATCTATTCGATGTAATCTTCTTTTGCGGTGTGTTTGTCGAGATCCGATGAATTGTGGGTTTATGATTAAGTTTATCTATGAACAATATTTGAATCTCCTCTGAAATTCTTCTATGTATGATTGGTTATCTTTGCAAGTCTGTTCGAATTATCAATTTGTTTTAGCCTACTAGATTGATCTTTCTTGCAATGGGAGAAGTGCTTAGTGAGAGAGTCCTGGATTAGGGGGTCTCCGGACAGCAGGACTATCTCCATTGGCCGGACTGTTAGACTATGAAGATACAAGATTGAAGACTTCGTCTCGTGTCCGGATGGGACTCTACTTGGTGTGGAAGGCAAGCTAGGCAATACGGATATGGATATCTCCTCCTTTGTAACCGACCTTGTGTAACCCTAACCCTCTCCGGTGTCTATATAAACCAAAGGGTTTTAGTCCGTAGGACAACAATCACAACATACAATCATACCATAGGCTAGCTTCTAGGGTTTAGCCTCTCTGATCTCGTGGTAGATCTACTCTTGTACTACCCATATCATCAATATCAATCAAGCAGGACGTAGGGTTTTACCTCCATCAAGAGGGCCCCAACCTAGGTAAAACATCGTGTCCCCTGCCTCCTGTTACCATCCGGCTTAGATGTACAGTTCGGGACCCCCTACCCGAGATCCGCCGGTTTTGACACCGACATTAGTGCTTTCATTGAGAGTTCCTCTATGTCGTCGCTGTTAGGCTTGATGGCTCCTACTATCATCAATAGTGATGCGGCCCAGGGTGAGACTTTTCTCCCCGGACAGATCTTCGTATTTGGCGGCTTTGCACTGCGGGATAATTCGCTTGGCCATCTGGAGCAGATTGAAAGCTACGCCCCTGGCCGTCAGGTCAGATTTGGAAGTTTGAACTACACGGCCGACATCCGCGGAGACTCGATCTTCAACGGATTCGAGCCACAGCCGGGCGCGCCGCACTGTCGCGATGGGTGTGACCTAGCTCTACGGCCGAACAGTACCCTAGAGGCTACGCCCGCATCAGCTCTGACCCTTAGCTCGGAGCCAACTGCGCCAATCGAGGACGGGTGGTTAGACACCGCCTCAGGGGCTGCAGTCCCAATGGCGATCGAGCCAAACACCAGCATAATCCTCTGCGCAGCCTGTGACTCTAAGGTGCCGGACTCTTTTTCTGACTCCGAACCGCCCGCGCCCCTGCCAATCAAATCCGATTGGGCGCCGATCATGGAATTCACCGCCGCGGATATCTTTCAGCACTCGCCCTTCGGCGACATTCTGAATTCACTAAGGTCTCTCTCTTAGTCAGGAGAGCCCTAGCCGGATTATGGCCAATAGGATTGGGATGCGGATGATGAAGAAATTCGACGCCCATCCACCACCCACTTAATAGCCACTGTCGATGACTCAACCGACATGCTCGACTTCAACTCTGAAAACATCGACGGTATGGACGACGATGCGGGAGGCGAAGAGGAACCACCGCCCACAGGGCGCTGGACGTCCACTTCATCATATGACGTATACATGGTGGACACACCAAAAGAAGACGACGACAAGGAACGGAAGGACGCACTGAAGGCTTGTTCCCTCGAGAAGCAGTCAAAGCGGCGGCGCCGCCCCAAATCTTGCCTCGGCAGAAATAACGATCATACAGACCCAGCGTTGGAGCAGGGCGAACCACTGCCGGACTACGGCAATACGAAGAATCAAACCGAACAAACTAATTCTGTCAAAGATAATAGTCCAGACGACATAACGTCGGACAGGCACCCGGAGCAGCAGAATGCCCGTCAAAGGCTTGTTGCCACCGCGAGGAGTCTGAAAAAGCAGAAGCAAAGGCTCAAGGCTGCGCAGGACACACTCCAAATCAGATGGAGTAAAGTACTCAACACAGCAGCGAAGTTGCTACCTAATTTCGATGAGGAGGCCTCAGACCCCCCACAACCAAAAATCAAAATAGCCACCTGGCCGGATAAATGACCTCACGGCCAACATCGAGCGGCAAACAACGCTACTCACAAGCTAATACGCGATCCACGCGAGGGCTCGCACCAAAAGGACAACGCAACCAGATCCATCTATGGACCACACAAGCGCGCCCCAGCATATGATGTAACATAACAAACATCCGAACAATGCGGTACACCCAGATACAGGGGTGCCGCACACCCCCTATGTTTCACCGACGAGGTGCTGGACCATGAATTTCCAGAGGGATTCAAACCCGTAAACATAGAGGCATACGACGGAACAACAGACCCTGGGTTCTGGATTGAGGACTATATCCTCCATATCCATATGGCTTGAGGAAATGATCTCCACGCCATCAAGTACTTACCCCTCAAGTTCAAAGGGCCAGCTTGTCACTAGCTTAAAAGCCTCCCCGAAAACTCCATTGGAAGCTGGGAAGAGCTCGAAGACGCTTTTCGGGCAAATTTTCAAGGGACTTATGTCCGACCTCCGGACGCAGACGATTTGAGTCATATAGCTCAATAGCCCGGAGAGTCAGCCTGAAAACTTTAGAACATGTTTCTTACTAAAAAGAACCAAATTGTCGACTGTCCGGACGCCAAATCCTTGGCAGCTTTTAAGCATAGCATCCATGACGAATGGCTTGCCAGACACCTCGGCCAAGAAAAGCTGAGAACAATGGCAGCATTAACAAGCCTCATGACCCGCTTTTGCGTGGGTGAGGACAACTGGCTAGCCAGATGCAGCACCAACGACCCCAGTACATCTGAAGTTAGAGATGGAAACGGGAAATCACGGCGCAACAACAATAACAAACGCCGGAATAAAGAAGACAGCATGAAGAGCACGGCAGTAAACGCCGGATTCAAAAGCTCTCGGCTAGGTCAGCAAAAGCCACCCTCTAAAGGCGCCAGAGACGAACTGTCCAGCCTAAACAAAATTCTGGACCAAATATGTCAGATCCATAGCACCCCTGGTAAACCCGCTAATCATACCCATAGAGAATGTTGGGTCTTCAAGCAGTCCGGCAAGCTCAACGCCGTACACAAGGGGGAGGATACACCAAGTGAAGACGAGGATGAGCCTCTCAAGCAAGAAACTCGGGAACAAAAGAAATTTCAACCAGAAGTCAAAATAGTAAACGTGTTACACGTGATCAAGGGAAGAAACAAAACGGCACTCTGAAAGTGCAACTATCCCTAGGTGGTTTTGGTAATTCATAACAACATATAGCTCATTGAGCTAATACTATTCCAAGATAATTATTTCAGGAAAGCTCAATGATTGGCATGGCATGGATGTGAAAGTGGAGCCCTCAAAATGCTAAGGACAAAGGATTGGCTCAAGCTCAAAAGCTCAAGACTCTTCATTTTATATTTTAGTGATCCAAGATCACATTGAGTCTTTAGGAAAAGCCAATACTATTAAGGAGGGATGAGGTGTTGCTTAATGAGCCTCTTGCTTCATGTGCTTAGTGATATGCTCCAAAATCCTCAACTACTTTCCCATATCCACATATGACCTAAACCCTAAAGCCAAACTCGGTCCTACCGATTCTTCCTATCCGGCGCCACCGAGTTTCACTTGTCATTAGCCACTGCCAAACCCTAGCAATTCGGTCCTACCGATAAGGATCTCGGTCTCACCGAGATGGGGTTGCAAACTCTCTGTTTCCCTTTCGTAACTTTTCGGTCTCACCGAAAGAGCGAATCGGTCCCACCGAGATTGCAATGTAAACTCAGTGTTTCCCCTTTGTAACTTTTCGGTCTCACCGAGTTCCACTCGGTCTCACCGAAAGAGCAAATCGGTCCCACCGAGTTTGCCTGACCAACTCTCTGGTTAGCTAATTACCAAATTCGGTCTCACCGAGTTTGTGTAATCGGTCTCACCGAGATTACGTTATGCCCAAACCCTAACCGAATCGGTCCTACCGAGTTGCATGTCAGTCCCACCGAAATTCCTAACGGTCACTAGGTTTACTACTTCGGTCAGACCGAGTTTTCTGATTCGGTCCCACCGAGATTGGTAAATTGTGTGTAACGGTTGGATTTTGTGTGGAGGCTATATATACCCCTCCACCTCCTTCTCATTCGAAGAGAGAGCCATCAGAACACACACACCATTCCTACTCATATGTTCTGAGAGAAAACCACCTACTCATGTGTTGAGATCAAGACATTCCATTCCTACCATATGAATCTTGATCTCTAGCCTTCCCAAGTTGCTTTCCACTCAAATCTTCTTTCCACCAAATCCAAATCCTATGAGAGAGAGTTGAGTGTTGGGGAGACTATCATTTGAAGCACAAGAGCAAGGAGTTCATTACCTACACACCATTTGTTACTTCTTGGAGAGTGGTGTCTCCTAGATTGGCTAGGTGTCACTTGGGAGCCTCCGACAAGATTGTGGAGTTGAACCAAGGAGTTTGTAAGGGCAAGGAGATTGCCTACTTCGTGAAGATCTACCGCTAGTGAGGCAAGTCCTTCGTGGGCGATGGCCATGGTGGGATAGACAAGGTTGCTTCTTCGTGGACCCTTTGTGGGTGGTTGCTTCTTCGTGGACCCTTCATGGGTGGAGCCCTGTGTGGACTCGCGCAAACGTTACCCTTGGGTGGAGCCCTGTGTGGACTCGCGCAACCGTTACCCTTCGTGGGTTGAAGTCTCCATCAACGTGGATGTAGGATAGCACCACCTATCCGAACCACGGGAAAAACATCCGTGTCTCCAATTGCGTTTGAAATCTCCAAACCCTTCCCTTTACTTTCTTGCAAGTTGCATGCTTTACTTTCCGCTGCCTATATACTCTTTGCATGCTTGCTTGAATTATGTGATGATTGCTTGACTTGTCCTAAATTAGCTAAAATCTGCCAAGAACTAAAATTGGGAAAAGGTTAAGTTTTTATTTGGTCAAGTAGTCTAATCACCCCCCCTCTAGACATATTTTCGATCCTACAAGTGGTATCAGAGATTTGGTCTCCATTTGCTTGATCTCCATAGCTTTTGGTGGTCATAGCCTTGGTTTCACAACCTAGGAGAGTATGGCGTCTAGCGAGGGAAATTATCACCGTAGAGGTCCTTACTTTGATGGTACTAATTTTGCTAGTTGGAAGCATAAAATGAAAATGCATATTCTTGGACATAACCCCGCCGTTTGGGCTATTGTGTGTGTTGGTTTGCAAGGTGACTTCTTTGATGGGAGAGAACCAAACCGTGAAGCTACCGCAGATGAGTTGAAGATGTTGCAATACAATGCTCAAGCTTGCGATATTCTCTTCAACGGATTGTGCCCCGAAGAATTCAACAAAATCAGCCGCCTTGAGAATGCAAAGGAAATTTGGGACACTTTGATTGATATGCACGAAGGTACCGACTCCGTCAAGGAATCCAAGTTGGATGTGCTTCAAAGCCAACTTGACAAGTTCAAGATGAAGGATGGTGAAGGTGTCGCTGAAATGTACTCTAGGCTTGCTCTCATCACAAATGAGATTGCCGGCTTAGGAAGTGAAGAGATGACCGATAGATTCATCATCAAGAAGATCCTAAGAGCCTTGGATGGAAAATATGATATCGTGTGCACATTGATCCAAATGATTCCCAATTACAAAGATCTCAAGCCAACGGAGGTGATTGGAAGAATTGTTGCTCATGAGATGTCACTTAAGGATAAAGAGGAACTTCACAACAAATCAAGTGGTGCCTATAAATCCTCATGTGAAGCCCCTACATCATCAAGTGAGAAACAAGACTTCAATGAAGAATTGAGCTTAATGGTGAAGAACTTCAACAAGTTCTACAAGAGTAGAAGCAAAGATAGAAGCTCCAAGTCAAGGTCCTACAATGACAAAAGATCTTCTAGTCGAGAGCGAAACTGTTACAATTGTGGAAGACCCGGACACTATTCCAATGAGTGTACGGCTCCCTACAAGAGAAGAGAAGATTCTCCAAAAAGAAGAAGCAAAGGATCACCACCAAGGGAAAGAAGGAGTAGAGATGATCGTTATGAACGAAGATACTCACGGAGAAGCAAGGATTCGGAAAGGAAGGAAAAATCATCAAGGAGTTACACAAGACGAAGACATCAAGCTCATGTTGGTGAATGGGTATCCGGCTCCGACTCCGACAGCCACTCCGAGAGAAGTTATCACTCCGACTCCGAAGATACTCAAGATGAAGGTGTTGCCGGTCTAGCACTTGTGTCAACCAACTCCTACGACATATTTGACTCACCAAATGAAGGAATTGGAAGATGCTTCATGGCCAAAGGTCCTAAGGTAACACACCCCGAGTATGTTGATTTCAATAGTGATGAAGATGACTTGTTAGGTGATGATTTGCTTGGTGACAACTCTAGTGATGAATACTATGATGAAAGACCAATTAATCATGCTAATCAAGATAAAACAAATGACAATGATAAGGAGAAGATTGAGGCTCTAACTAAAGAACTAAAAACTCTTAAGTTAGCTCATGACACTATCTTCGAAGATCATCGAGAACTTTTAAGAGCTCATGAGAAACTATGCTTTGAAAAGCTCAATCTTGAGCAAGAGCATGAGTTCTTAAAGGCAATCAATGATGATCTCCACAAGAAAAGTTCTTCTTACATTGCCAAGCGTTTACTCTTATCCACTTACATGCCTCAAGTCAAGTCTAACAAGAAAGATTCTTTCTCTAGTAGTAACAATGATCATGCTAAATCCAATATTGTTGCTTCTAGTAGTTCTCTTGATTCTACTAATGATTCTCTTAGCCAAGTTACACTTGAGCAAGAAAATAGCTTATTGAAGGGAATTATAGAGAAAGGAGTGTACAAAAGCCTTGCCGGGAGTAAGCAATTCGAGGAAATTGTGCGCAAGCAAGGAATGCACCGGAAGAATCAAGGTGTTGGTTTTGAATGAAAGTTCAATGCCAATGGAGTTGAATGGGAAGAAGATCAATACCCCAAGACAAAGTTTGTCCCTCAACAAGAGAAGTATACTTCTTTCAAGGGAACACAAGCTCAAGATGATCTTCCACCACAAGACTACGAGCAAAAAGGCAAGGACAAGCTTCAAGAGGAAATTGATGCATTTGAAGAAGCTCCAAAGACCTTAGTCAAGTGGATTCCCAAGACTACTTCAAGTTCCACTTCATCAAGTACGACTACAACTCCAAGGATTCCCATCAAGATGATGTGGATCCAAAAGAAGAAGAACTAGAAAGTTCTTGAGGGTGACTCTGCCAACATACTTCATTCTTATCATTTTGGCAAGAACAAGTGCAATCAACTTCCACATCTTGCACTAGTTCAAGGAGTCACAAACCCTCTTGTTGGTAAGACAAGGGACAAGGTAACCTAAAAGTTTTCATGGACATCATCCTCGTGTGCATCACTCTATGTATATGGATATCCTTGTTTGTTCCTTGTGGGACTAACCCATGTAGGTATTGAAAGTGCAATTCACTCAAATGGATAGCTCCAAGAGATCTACATCAACATTGAGCATCCACATCTTCAATATCTACATGAAGTCATCATCGACAAAACCCAAGGTTAGTTCATCCCTCTTAGGGGGGATATCACATCTAGGGGGAGCTTTACTCTAAGACTTGAGCTAAGGCAACTTTAAAGATGTGAACAAATCAATGCTTTATGTAAAAGTGGTAACCCCACTTGAGCTTAAACGATGAGTATGACCTATGATCAAGTGTTCTCACTTGACTCCTAAGTCAATATACTCATATATAGATGACCTAGTCATCGCAAATTGCTTGATAGATGCTTGAATTGGTTGTGCATGCCTTGCCACATATTTCATTTGCCATCTTATTGTGTGAGCATGCTGGTTGCATAATTTACTCATTCGAGGACATCCACTTGTTGTTTTTGATTGTTCGGCTTTATTTCTTTTTGCCAAGTGGATGGACAAGAATGCCTAAGAACCTCCTCTAGCTATCTATGCTTTTCTCGTATCAAACTCCATTCATGTTGCATCACAAAATTTGATCAAGTCAAATTTTTACCACTCTGTGTGAGGAGCGCTCGGAGTCCCCGATTCGTCATAGACTTAAACTTCCAAAACCTCTTTATGATTCTTGGTCTGACCGATACTCCACTTTCGGTCCTACCGAGATCATTAAGTTGATCTAGGTTTTCGATCTCGGTGTAACCGATTTGAACCTTTCGGTCACACCGAGTTTCAGTAACTGCACGCAGTTATGAATCTCGGTGCCACCGAGTTGTTCCACTCGGTCACACCGACAGGGTCGGGCTATATATAGTCACGGGCAAAATTTGGAAATTTCTTCGAATCCCTTCGCCCGCGCGATAGCCTGCTCTGCCCTCGAGGTCTCCGGATCATCTTCTCGCCGCCAGCAGCCTCCAGTCGCTGGTTTCCATCGCCGTCAACGGGAATTCTGCCCCGCCGTTGCCACCGTAGCAAGTCCCCGCCGAACTAGGGTATGGACTTGATCTTTATGCTATTCCTCAATCTGATTCCTAGCGCATTGTGATCATACTGTTTCTAGCCACGTTTGATAAACTTCTATCCAGTCAAAACGCTCATAGGTTAGGTTTGATTCGAAAATTCTAGGTTTAGGTTTCTACCGAAACCATCTCGGACCCACCGAGTTGAAAAACTCGGTCCCACCGATTTGGCTTATGCCATTGCACAAGTGAGACTCGGTCTGACCGAGAATTACTTATCGGTGTGACCGATTTTTGAACTTAGTGAAACCCTAGCAGTCTCGGTGCCACCGAACTGTGACTCGGTCCTACCGAGTTCACTAGTTTAGGTTCCAAAACTGCTTCGGTATCACCGAGTTTGAAAATCGGTAGATCCGAGATGATTTCAGTGGGAAACTAAAACTAAGTTTTTGGATCATTCTTTTTGCAAAAATCTCTACATTTTGTGATGCTCATCCACTCTATCTCCTCTATAATCTATTCACAGGGTCAGCAGTCAGTTTGCAGCATGTCAGACCAGAGTGATAGCCAGAATCTGTCAGAGCAACAGGTGGTCATGAGTGAGGGCACTAGTCCCTCCAGTTCATCTGATGAAGGCAGTAGGAGCACTCCTAGCAATTTGCCAAAGGCTGCCACGAGACAAAGGAAGAAGAAAACTTCAGACTCTGAAGATGAGGACTATGTGGCAGAGGAAGAGGCCACTTCCAAGAGAGTTGAGCCAGCTCAAGGCACAAAGTCAGGGCTGAAAATCAAAAGGCCAGCAGGCAGGCAGCCCATGTCAAAGGCAAGAGCCTCAACTGATAAGCCCACTCCCCAAGAGACAGTTGCTGCAGAAGGCAAGAAGAGAAAGGAAAGGGTAAAGAAGACTGTTGCTAGAGTACTTGGCAAAGCTTCCATCATGGAAGAAGAAGAAGAAGAAGAAGAGGCAGCTGCACTAGCGCCCAAGGCACCCAAGCTAATGGGAGATGCCATAAAATCAGGGGGAGCTGCTTCCAAGGCCAAGCCAGCTCCAAAGCCAAAGCCCAAGAGGAACACACGGAGCATTCCTGCAGCTGAGAAGAACAAGGCCCCAGTACCTGAGACTGTTGCTGAGGATGAGGAAGAGAATGTCCTTCGGAAGCTCAAGCCCAAGATCCCAGACCACAACGATGCTCATCCTGTGGCTGAGGATATGAAGCTCAGGAGAGACTCAGGGCTCAGGAAGTGGAGAGAAGCAGATCCATATGCTTCTAGGAGAAGGACTGCAGTGGACTACAGGTTTCATACCAAGGAGCAACAGGATTTCTATGAGACTGTGCTGCTAGATAAGAAGCCCATTGTCTGTGATATGCGATGGGTTGATTGGACATATATCAAGGAGAATGAGGAGTACTACCCAGGAGTATTTGACAGCTTTAGTGCTTGTGGAGTAGCTGACTTTGTTGGGAAGAAGCTCACAAAGTGGAATGAGGAACTTATCATGAAGTTCTACTCCACGGCACACTTTTATCCAGATGGGAGGATTACATGGATGTCTGAGGGTACAAGGTACCAATCTACAGTGGCTGAGTGGGCACAGATCATTAATGCCCCAGAGGAGCAAGATGAGGACTTGGATATCTATGCCAAGAAAAAGATGGACCACAACTCCATGTCCAACATGTACAAGGAGATTCCGAATGAAGCACTTGACACATTCAAATTTGGCTCAGTGCATTATCTGCTCTCAGGACTGCCTACGATCAACTGGATCCTTAGGCACACCCTTCTGCCCAAGTCTGGAGATCACAAGATGATCAGAGGCCATGCTATCAACTTGCTACATGTGTTTGATGTGCCTCAGAAATTCAAAGTCATGAGCCTCATAGTGGAAACAATTAAGAGGACTGCAGCAGATCAAAAGAGGAGCTATGGATATGCCCCTCAGATTTAGGAGCTCATCAACTCCAAGATGGGCACGGGCGTATATTTGTTGGATAAGGAACACCTGCCCATCCGTCCAGATTTCTAGGACAATGAAGTTGTTATGACTGAGAACGAGCCATCATCTGCACAAGCTTTTGCAAAGAAGGAGAAGGCGAGGAAGGAGAAAGCTGCCAAGATGCCTACCCAAGAGGAGGCATCTGAGTACTTCTTGAAGACCAAACAAGAGCAGCTTGGTTACTTGATTGCATCCACGCTGAGGATTGAGCAAAGTCTGGCCACCCTCACTAAGAATCAGCAGAGCCTAGAGAGAATCATGGAACAGAAGTTCTATGACTTGGATGTCAAGGTAATGGAAGTTCAGTCTGTAGTGGAGCAGCTGCAGGAGGACATGAATGAGAGGAGAGGCAGGACCACGACTCATGCTTTTTCTAGAGTGCCACGAGGCCCGAGGTTGTCTGCCATGCCAGTTGCTGACACCAGAGCCACCACTTCAGCACCAGCTACAGCCTCAGCTCCAGCATCTACTTCAGCTCCAACTCCAGCGACTACTTCAACATCTACAGAAGCCTTTGTCCTTGGAGTGATCCGGACTCCACCACCACCTGAAGATCAAGCCTGAGCGTCGATCTAGTGCTATGCATTTTGTAGGAACTTTTTGGTAACTTGTTGCCAAAGGGGGAGAAGATGTATAGATCATAGGCTTCGAGAGAGAGAGAGTGTTGCTTTTCTCTCTTGCTTTATTTGGTGGTTTTTCGAACCTTTTCTGCTTTTGAGTGCTTGATACTACGTCATTATTTGTGAGACATTAATGATCATGTGTTTGATCATAAGCTACACTTAATTCTTTCTTAATGCTATTATCCTATCTATCTTGTGTGATCATTTATTATTCTTGGTGATGAGTGCATGTATTTCATTCTTATCATTTTGAGCGCTCCACCAAGATGTATGTGACATGGAAGAGTAACCCATGACTCTAACTCTTTGTGCATTTGCAGTCCAAAGAAAATTTTAAATATGCACAAATTTAGGGGGAGCTCTTACTTATCACATACTTCTCAAAGCGACGATATATTTCATGCTTATTATCATTTGTCGAAGCTTTGATCTATATGTTGTCATCAATTACCAAAAAGGGGGAGATTGAAAGTGCAACTATCCCTAGGTGGTTTTGGTAATTCATAACAACATATAGCTCATTGAGCTAATACTATTCCAAGATAATTATTTCAGGAAAGCTCAATGATTGGCATGGCATGGATGTGAAAGTGGAACCCTCAAAATGCTAAGGACAAAGGATTGGCTCAAGCTCAAAATCTCAAGACTCTTCATTTTATATTTTAGTGATCCAAGATCACATTGAGTCTTTAGGAAAAGCCAATACTATTAAGGAGGGATGAGGTGTTGCTTAATGAGCCTCTTGCTTCATGTGCTTAGTGATATGCTCCAAAATCCTCAACTACTTTCCCATATCCACATATGACCTAAACCCTAAGCCAAACTCGGTCCTACCGATTCTTCCTATCCGGCGCCACCGAGTTTCACTTGTCATTAGCCACTGCCAAACCCTAGCAATTCGGTCCTACCGATAAGGATCTCGGTCTCACCGAGATGGGGTTGCAAACTATCTGTTTCCCTTTCGTAACTTTTCGGTCTCACCGAAAGAGCGAATCGGTCCCACCGAGATTGCAATGTAAACTCAGTGTTTCCCCTTTGTAACTTTTCGGTCTCACCGAGTTCCACTCGGTCTCACCGAAAGAGCAAATCGGTCCCACCGAGTTTGCCTGACCAACTCTCTGCTTAGCTAATTACCAAATTCGGTCTCACCGAGTTTGTGTAATCGGTCTCACTGAGATTACGTTATGCCCAAACCCTAACCGAATCGGTCCTACCGAGTTGCATGTCAGTCCCACCGAAATTCCTAACGGTCACTAGGTTTACTACTTCGGTCAGACCGAGTTTTCTGATTCGGTCCCACCGAGATTGGTAAATTGTGTGTAACGGTTGGATTTTGTGTGGAGGCTATATATACCCCTCCACCTCCTTCTCATTCGAAGAGAGAGCCATCAGAACACACACACCATTCCTACTCATATGTTTTGAGAGAAAACCACCTACTCATGTGTTGAGATCAAGACATTCCATTCCTACCATATGAATCTTGATCTCTAGCCTTCCCAAGTTGCTTTCCACTCAAATCATCTTTCCACCAAATCCAAATCCTATGAGAGAGAGTTGAGTGTTGGGGAGACTATCATTTGAAGCACAAGAGCAAGGAGTTCATTACCTACACACCATTTGTTACTTCTTGGAGAGTGGTGTCTCCTAGATTGGCTAGGTGTCACTTGGGAGCCTCCGACAAGATTGTGGAGTTGAACCAAGGAGTTTGTAAGGGCAAGGAGATCGCCTACTTCGTGAAGATCTACTGCTAGTGAGGCAAGTCCTTCGTGGGCGATGGCCATGGTGGGATAGACAAGGTTGCTTCTTCGTGGACCCTTTGTGGGTGGTTGCTTCTTCGTGGACCCTTCGTGGGTGGAGCCCTGTGTGGACTCGCGCAACCGTTACCCTTGGGTGGAGCCCTGTGTGGACTCGCGCAACCGTTACCCTTCGTGGGTTGAAGTCTCCATCAACGTGGATGTAGGATAGCACCACCTATCCGAACCACGGGAAAAACATCCGTGTCTCCAATTGCTTTTGATATCTCCAAACCTTTCCCTTTACTTTCTTGCAAGTTGCATGCTTTACTTTCCGCTGCCTATATACTCTTTGCATGCTTGCTTGAATTATGTGATGATTGCTTGACTTGTCCTAAATTAGCTAAAATCTGCCAAGAACTAAAATTGGGAAAAGGTTAAGTTTTTATTTGGTCAAGTAGTCTAATCACCCCCCCTCTAGACATACTTTCGATCCTACACACTCCCAGAAAAATATGCCCAAGGGCCTATCACCGCGGAGTCCTGCCACTGGTCGTCTCAACCGATCACTTTCGACCATCATGATTACTCAGCAAGTATCCGGCGTGCAGGATGGGCTGCCCTGGTATTAGACCCAATAATTGATGGATACAACTTCACACGAGTCCTGATGGACGGTGGCAGCAGTCTAAACCTGATATATCAGGATACAATCCGCGAAATGGGGATAGACCCAACAAAAATTTGCCATAGCAATACCACCTTTAAAGGAGTAACGCCAGGCCCAGGGGCTCATTGCATGGGCTCCCTGCTACTAAAGGTTATATTCGGCTTCCCCGATAACTTCCGTAGCGAACATTTAACCTTCCACATCGCTCCGTTCCAAAGTGGCTATCAAGCACTACTCAGACGCGAAGCTTTCGCTCGCTTTAACGCACTATCGCACTACGCTTCCCTCACACTCAAGATGCCCGGCCCACGTGGCATCATTACAGTAAACGGAAGTATTAAGCGATCTTTGCGCGTCGAAGAGAGTGCGGCTGCCTTGGCAGCCGCACACTAAAAACGGCCTCACCAACTAAAGCATTTAATAGGTCGTCAAGACCTCGGACACGGTTAGACGAGTCCGGCGCAGCTATATGTAATTCATACCGGATCAATGGTCACACCCCTATTAAAAATACAAGGGGCTCAACGCATGTAGACAAGTGGCAATTTTTACTCATCTTGAATTATACATGGTTTCTTTAAAAACTATCTTTTTGCACGACAACTTTTTCACCTAAGTTCCTCTCTTTTACAGATGATCATCATGCTACAGCCGTCCAGGATACGGCACAACGGAGACACAGGCGCAGACGTGCAGCAGGGACCCGCTCCAAGGATTCTTTTTAGATTAAGACCCTGCGTAAACCTTTTCTGCTGTCTCTTGTTGATACACATCCACCGAATTCTCAGCACAGTTGAGAAGGATGCTGACGTCTTGGCATGTGGCCACGTCAGAATAATGCACGTACCTGGACACAAGGGGCTTCTTACAAAGGGCACTATTTAGGCCCGGTTTATACCATAAAGACCGAATACCTTAGGGAGTGTTCGGCGTCGCGAGTTTGTCCTTATATGCATCAGCTCCGAATCATTGTCTTTGGTCAAATGTTGGGTTTGCCCGGCTCCTGTGTTTTGGTGCCTTACGTTCCGCTTTATCGGCTATGGTAGCACCAGGAGAACTACTGCGATTGTGCCCTGGTTCATCTGGACGAGCACCTCAGTAGAGAAAGCCGAAAACTGACTGTCATGATATAGCGTGAGACTGGTCAACCACTCGATGACCTATCGGAATGTTAGAATTCCTCCGCCTTAACTAAGGGCCATTTTCCGGCTAGGCATGTACGCACCCCGCGATCAGGAGAGTGAGGAGCCACCAGGGGCTATCTAGTAGCCCCACTGTCAAACTCCTATGGCTAAGTGAAAGTGTTAAAGCATTATAGTCCGGTTGCCTCGTTCGCTACGCCATCACCTCCTTAATAGGACCAATGCGTTGGGTTAAGTGTGAACACGCGTTTTTCGTGAGCACCTCCGCATTATATGCGTGGAGGTCGAAGCCGACGGCTGCAATCTTTCAGGTTATACACATGTATACATAAACGGCCGCACAGGAGGCATCATACTACTTTCAGGCAAAAGTATAAACATCGCCTTATAAAAACTTCATATAAGCATTGTGTTTACAATGAGAATAAATATCACTCAAACATAATATTCTTCGAGCACTGGGCCTCTATCAAACGAGCACCCTCGAGAACCTCCTCGAAATAATGCTCGGCAGCCACTCGGCCTATGGCCGAACCCTGCGCCGCAACAGTGGTAGAGTCCATCTCCGCCCAGTATGCTTTAACACGGGCAAGGGCCATCCACGAGCCTTCTATGCACGCCGACCTCTTCATCGCATTAATGCGCGGCATCGCACCAAGGAACTGCTGCACTAAGCTGAAATAGCTGTTCGGCTTTGGCTTTTCCGGCCATAGCTGATCCACAACAGACCTCATGGCGAGTCCGGACAACCTATTCAGTTCGGCCCATTCGGCTAGCTGGTGAGTCAATGAAAGCGGACGCTCTGTAATGTGGAATTGCGACCAGAACAGCTTGTCCACTTCACGATCTGTCTGACCTTGGAAGTACTTGGCCGCATCGGCAGCGCTCGCCGCCAAATCCATATACGCATCTGCCGAACTCCATAGCCGATCCAGAGGGGCATACCGTGGATCTCCGAACTTCCTCCGTAACATGAAGGGTTTCCCAGCCACAATATCCCCGGCTTCCCACAGCTCCTCCTTCTTCGCTCTCATAGCAGAACGGGTGTCTTTGTCCGCCGCCGTGGCCTTCTCAAGGTCCGTTGCCTTCGCTCGGTTTTCTTTTTCAAGGACCCAACAACGGTCGGCAATATCTTTTAATTCTATGGCCATCTTGGCCATCTTCTCTTGGCTCTCGCAATGTGCGGCCTTCTCAGCTTTCAACTCTTCGGCCGCCTTCAAAGCAGCGGCATTACTAATCCTCGCTTGTTCCTTGGCTCGGGCAATTTCTGCCCGCAAGGTTTCCATGGTGGCAGCTCCATCTGCAGTCACAACATATTAAAGATACTGGCATCATGCTGCTCTTACTATGTGGCGTTCACCAGATAATAACACTTACCCTGTGCCTCGTCAAGCCTCTTGTTAACAAGCTTGATGTCGGCGTCTGCCGCATCCAGTTGCCGTTTTAATTTGGCAAACTCACTAGTCCGGCTAGCCACCGGAGCTTCCACCACCTGCACATAGGGGCAGTCTGGTTATTTCCTGGGAATATGATCCTCTGTTCGCCGGCGTTCTCGACGACAACCAGAGTCTCAGGGCTACTATCTACACAGGGCACACCTAACATGTGCAGTACTATCACATATTATCTCACGTACCTCAAAGCCTATTAGTAGACCCATAAAGGCTTCATGTAATCCGCTTTCGGCGGACGAGATTCTCTCCATCACCGTACCCATCAACATACGGTGTTCTTCTGAGATGGCCGCTCGCCCCACCAACTCCCTCAGAATGTCCGACCGCACACCAGACGGTGCCAGACTCTTTTGTCTGCTCTCTTCGGGAGCCGGACGCTGGGGACTTCGGGGGTCTATGGGATTATCTTATGGCCTCACTAGATCCGGAGAGGCCCTCCATGATGACACTTTGGGGTCGCCCGCTTCTTGAGCGGAGGAGTCCGGGGGAGGCGTTTCGCTCTCCGTCATCTCTGGAAGAAGATCCCCCGAAGACGAGCTCAGCTGAGAGGGGTTAGGCCCAAACTGCAAGATATATGCGGTGGTTATTTTCTCAGAAAAAAGATAGCATACCTTTACTATTAAAGTATTTTGGATCACTTACGACTCGTTGGAGGGATGATCCCCCCGTGGACTTTGTGCGGCAAAAGCACCCCCCGAGGCACGACCCTCTGTGGGAGACTTCTTCTCCCATTTGGAGGCTTCGGCTTCCGGATCCTCGGAAGCAGTCCTTTTCCTCCCCTGGTTGTCCTCCTTTGTGGAGACGCTCATTCCCTCAGTTGAAACAGGCAGCGATGGGGGCCCGCGTCTGCCCGTATTATCCCCCCGGTATCTTCCTTCGAGGGCTCCGGGCAAGGTGCGACCTCGAGCATCTTTTCCAATACCGGATTTTCCAAACCCTCAGGGAGGGGGGCCAAACACCGAATCATCTTCGCCTTTGTTAGCCAGACCTCGTCAAAAAGCAAACTCTCAGAAATAACTTCGTGATGAATAAAAGACAGTGTGTTCGGCCAGAGGATTTCTTACTTGTTCGGCGGCGCGGTTACTGCTCAGGCCCACGTCCTCGGTAATATCCGGACACTCTACTTGAGGTCCGAAGAATGACTTGTACATCTCCTCGTGCGTCAGGCCGAGGAAACTTTGAATGGCATGCGGTCCCTCTGGGTTGAACTCCCACAAGTGAAGGGGCCGACGTTTGCAAGGCTGGACTTGACGAACCCGCATAACTTGTATTACCACAGCCAAATTAAAATCTCCCTCGAAGAGATCTCGGATGCGGCTTTGCAGTATAGGCACGTCCTTGGCTGAACCCCAGCTCAGACCTCTGCTAATCCATGACATCAGTTGTGGTGGGGGCCCCGAGCGGAAAGCGGGGGAAACCGCCCACTTGGCACTTCTGGGAGCCATGACATAAAACCACTCCCGTTGCCATAATTCGGACACCTCTGGAAAGGAACCTTTCGGCCATGGAGCTCCTGCCATCTTGCCTATTGATGCACCTCCCCACGCTGCATGTTGCCCCTTGATCATCTTCGGCTTTACTTCAAAGGTCTTGAGCCACAGGCCAAAGTGAGGGGTAACGCGGAGGAAGGCCTCACACACGACAATAAATGTCGAGATGTGGAGAAAGGAGTCCAGAGCTAGATCGTGGAAATCTAGCCCGTAATAGAACATCAAACCCCTAACGAAGGGATCCAGAGTGAGGCCTAGACCTCGGAGGAAGTGGGAGGCGAACACGACATTCTCGTTGGGTTCGGGAGTAGGGACGATCTGCCCTCGAGCAGGCAGCCAATGCGAAACCTCGGCGGTCAGGTATCTGGCCTCCCTCAACTTCTTAATGTCCTCTTCCGTAACGGAGGAGGGCATCCATCGGCCTTGAAGGCCAGATCCGGACATGATTGAAGATCCGGAGCACCTAACCTGGGCTTTGGGTGTTAGAGCTCGAGGCGGGGGAAGGGTTCGATTGAGCACGAGAGGGAAAAAGCGAAAACCTTGTCCCTTTATAAAGAGAGTGAATATCAAGCGTCCTCTCCATAGCCGTTTAGGACTTGCCTATAATCTAGGAGTCCTAGACACGGTTGGGTTACCCACGACCGCATTAATGAGAATCCCGTAATTGGGGGAACACGATCTCCGCTTCAGTAAGACATGTCAAGAAACTGCCTCGCGTTATGTGTGGAGCTGGTTGAAGAAAAACGGTTCAAATAATCGCCAGGCCATGACATAATGTCATGCTGCCAAAACGAGTCAGCAAATTGGATTTGCGAAAATATTATTCTCTCTACGGCGGTATGTGGAACTTATTTTGCAGGGTCAGACACTATCCTCGTATTCAAATTCTTCTGTGATGTATTCGGAGAAGGAACCCGCCTTGCAATGCCGAAGACAATACTGCGCGCCGGACTCATCATCATTGAAGCCTGGTTCAGGGGCTACTAAGGGAGTCCTGGATTAGGGGGTCTCTGGACAGCCGTACTATCTCCATTGGTCGGACTGTTAGACTATGAAGATACAAGATTGAAGACTTCGTCTCGTGTTCGGATGGGACTCTACTTGGCGTGGAAGAAAAGCTAGGCAATACGGATATGGATATCTCCTCCTTTGTAACCGACCTTGTGTAACCCTAACCCTGTCCGGTGTCTATATAAACCGAAGGGTTTTAGTCCGTAGGACAACAATCACAACATACAATCATACCATAGGCTAGCTTCTAGGGTTTAGCCTCTCTGATCTTGTGGTAGATCTACTCTTGTACTACCCATATCATCAATATCAATCAAGCAGGACGTAGGGTTTTACCTCCATCAAGAGGGCCCGAACCTGGGTAAAACATCGTGTCCCCTGCCTCCTATTACCATCCGGCCTAGATGCACAGTTCGGGACCCCCTACCCGAGATCCTCCGTTTTTGACACTGACACTTAGCTTTGGGTTCAATCTTGCGGTGTCCTTTCCCAGTGACAGCAGGGGCAACAATGCATGTATTGTATTGTTGCCATCGAGGATAAAAAGATGGGGTTTTTTATCATATTGCATGAGTTTATCCCTCTACATCATGTCATCTTACTTAAAGCATTACTCTATTCTTATGAACTTAATACTCTAGATGCATGCTGGATGGCAGTCGATGTGTGGAGTAATAGTAGTAGATGCAGAATCGTTTCAGTCTACTTGTCACGGACGTGATGCCTATATACATGATCATACCTAGATATTCTCATAACTATGCTCAATTTTATCAATTGCTCGACAGTAATTTGTTTACCCACTTTAATACTTATGCTCTTGAGAGAAGCCATTAGTGAAACCTATGGCCCCTGGGTCTATCTTCCTTCATATTAATCTTCCAACACTTAGCTATTTCTATTGCCGTTTATTTTACTTTGCATCTTTATTTCTCTTTATCATAAAAATACCAAAAAATTATCTTATCATATGTATCATATCTCACTCTCGTAAGTGATCGTGAAGGGATTGGCAACCCCTTTATCGCGTTGGTTGCGAGTTTCTTATTTGTTTGTGTAGGTGCGTGGGACTCGAGCGTGATCTCCTACTGGATTGATACCTTGGTTCTCAAAAGCTGAGGGAAATACTTACACTAATTTACTGCATCACCCTTTCCTCTCCAAGGGAAAACCAACGCAGTGCTCAAGAGGTAGCAATGTCTTGACCATATCACATCACAACGTGCCCTGCAAAAACAAGTTAGGCGTCCTCTACTTTGTTGTTGCAAGTTTTGCGTGGCTGCTACGGGCTTCTAGTAAGAACTGTTCTTACTTATGCATCAAAACCACAATGGTGATCTATCAAGTTTGCTGTTTTAACCTTCAACAAGGACCGGCCGCAGTCAAATTCGATTCAACTAAAGTTGGAGAAACAGACACCCGCCAGCCACCATTATGCAAAACCAGTTGCATGTCTGTCGGTGGAACTAGTCTCATGAACGTGGTCATGTAAGGTTGGTCCGGGCCGCTTCATCCAACAATATTGCCGAATCAAAATAAGACATTGGTGGTAAGCAGTATGATGATCACCGCCCACAACTCTTTGTGTTCTACTCGTGCATATCATCTACGCATAGACCTGGCTCGGATGCCACTATTGGGAAACGTAACATGCAATTTCAAAAAAAATCCTACGCTCACGCAAGATCTATCTAGGAGATGCATAGCAACGAGAGGGGAAGAGTGTGTCCACTTACCCTCGTACACCGAAAGCGGAAGCGTTTGACAACGTGGTTGATGTAGTCGAACTTCTTCTCGTTCCGACCGATCAAGCACCGAACGTAGGACGCCTCCGAGTTCTGCACACGTTCAGCTCGATGACGTCCCTCAAACTCTTGACCTAGCAAAGTGTCGAGGGAGAGTTCCGTCAGCATGACGGTGTGGTGACGGTGGCGGTGAAGTGATTTGTGCAGGGCTTCGCCTAATTAAGCACTACGTGAATATGATCGGAGGCGTAAACTATGGAGGGGGCGCCACACATGGCTAGGAATCAATGTTGTGTGTTCTAGAAGTGCCCTCTCATATATATAGGTTGGAGGGGAGGAGAGCCAGCCAAGGGGGTTCCCCAAGTAGGAGGAATCCTACTTGGGCGCCTCCTAGTTTAGCCTCCCCTTCCATATTCATCCGGAGGGGGATGGAAGGAGGAGGGAGGAGAGAAGTAAGGGGGAGGCCGAATCCCTCCCTCCCTTTCTCTCTTCCTCTCTTTCCTTTCCCCTTATTTTGGCCTACATGGGGCACACTAGCCCCCTAGGGGATGGTATGTCCCCTTCTTGTCCCATTAGGCCCATGTAGTTGCCGGGGGGATGCGTGGAACCCCTTCCGGTGACCTGATATGTACCCGGTACCCCCAGAACACTTCCGGTGTCCGAGTATCATTGTCCTATATATGAATATTTACCTCTCGACCATTTAGAGACTCCTCGTCATGTTCGTGATCTCATCCGGGACTTTGAACAACATTCGGTCACCAAATCACATAACTCATATAATACAAAATCGTCATCGAACGTTAAGCGTGCGAACCCTATGGGTTCGAGAACTATGTAGACATGACCGAGACACCTCTCTGGTCAATAACCAACAGTGGAACCTGGATGCTCATATTGGTTCCGACATATTCTACGAAGATCTTTATCGGTCAAACCGTAATGACAACATACTTTCTTACCATTTTCATCGGTATGTTTCTTGCCCGCGATTCGATTGTCGGTATCTTCATACCTAGTTCAATCTCGTTACCGGCAAGTCTCTTTAGTTGTTCCGGAATACATCATCCCGCAACTAACTCATTAGTCACTTTCCTTGCAAGGCTTCTTATGATGTGTATTACCGAGAGGGCCCAGAGATACCTCTCCGATACTCGGAGTGACAAATCCTGATCTCGAACTATGCCAACCCGATAAACACCTTCGGAGATACCTGTAGAGCATCTTTATAATACTATAGAAAAATACACTTCCGTGATGATACGTGTTTGTCACAGTAGGTCGCGTTTTTTGTCATGCATGTACATCCATGACGATTTTATGACAGAATCAAGATAGTCATACCTGTGCTGTCGTAGAAGTGTTCCATGACATTACCAAAATTATCATCACGGAAGTGTCCACTTCCATGACGATAAATCGCGCGTCACAAAAGTGCTTTCATCAAGGGTGACCTACACGTGGCATCCACTGTAACGGCACACCGTTAAGCTACCGGGTCAGATTTTGGATCCGATAACGCGTTAACAACCCTGACCAATGGGAAATTTCCACATGTAAAATTCTGGTTGGCCGAAGGAAACACATGTTGCCTCACCGTTGGGACATATGTCATCGACTCATTGGACAGGAGGCGCCTATGATAGGTCGACACGTGGCATGGCCCAACAATGGCCCATTCCCGTGAAAAAGGCCGGCCCGGTAAAAATTAGCAGGCCGGCCCATATAAGGCCTACTTGTGTCAGGTCCATTTAAGCCCACGACCCATACGAGATGTGCCAATTCGGCCCGTCAACGGCCCGTTAAAGATTTGACACCATTGCAGCCCATCGTTAGTTCGAGTCCGTTAACAGCCCGCTATATATTTGGGCTCAATATAGGCCCAATGAGGTTTCGGCCTGTTAACATCCCATTTAATGGATGGGCCAATTTTCAGGATGTACATCTTTCGGCCTTTTAGCGACCCATTTAAATGTTGGGCTAATTTCCGGCCCGGTGTGTCTTTCAGCCTGTTGACGGCCCATAAATCTGATGGGCCATTTGTAGTCGGACCTGAGTTTCGGCCTTTTAGCGGCTCATTTAAGTGTTGGGCCAATTTCTGGCCCGGTGTCACTTTCAGCCTGTTGACGGCCCATAAATCAGTTGGGCCATTTGTAGTCAGACCTGAGTTTTGGCCTTTTAGCGACCCATTTAAGTGTTGGGCCAATTCCCGACCCTGTGTGCCTTTTGGCCTGTTAACGGGCCATAAATGAGTTGGGCCATATGTAGTCGGACCTTAGTTTTGGCCTTTTAACGGCCCATGCCCTTCATGTCCAATACCAGCCCGGTTTCTCTTTCGGCCTGCTAAATGCCCACAACACAGTTGGGCCGTTTACAATACGACCTGACTTTTGGCCTCTTAGCGGCCCATGCTCTTCATGGTCCAGTACAAGCCCACTGTCTCTTTCGGCCTGCTAAAGGCCTACAGTATAGTTGGGCCATATGTAGCCCAAACTTAGTAACGACCTGTTAATGACCCGGGAGGTAAGAGGGCCGACCATTAACTTTCGGCGTAGTAATGGCCCATTAACTTAATGGGCCCACTAAAGTTCGTTCATGTCTTTAGGCCAAATTAGGTAATTTGAGCCCATTATGACGAGGAATTATGCACAGGATCAAAACCGATCAAGCAAAGGTACGGCATACAGGGAATAACGTTGCACATCCAGCATATATTACAGGAAATTACATCCACTGGGCAATCAAAGGTTGATGCCAGTGCAAATAAATGAGCAGAACCTAACCATCTACAATGTCACAATCTGCAACCTCAGCACAGATGACACCCATAAGCATGTGGGCAAGTTCTTGCTGCTTTGCTACACGGTCTCTGAAAACATTGCTCAGTCATTTTGTCGCACGACTCTGCACCTCTAATTCATCCACCATTTCCATCATTGCTTTAGCCATTAATTGGTTCACAAACATACATTTATTCCGTTGCATTCGAGACAGGGGATACTGAACAGATTCAGATGGCGATTTTGGCAGACTTGTATTATTGATAGTGGAGAGTGTCTCGACCACTACATCATAACATAAATTAGGACGGGAACCAAACAGATTAATCATGAGTTATTTCCATATTACCTAGCCTAGATTTACTGGAAAGAAACAATGGGGTTGCGTTGCTGTTTTCAAAGTTTGTCTTCTTATCTTCAGCAGCCTGCACAAAATTAACACACTAGCATTGCTATCATTGGCCAAGTCAGATAATAGGAAAGCAACATTGACACAATGAACATTTGGGTAACTAGCCTACACCAAATTAACACAATATGGCACAGCTATCATCAGCCAGGTAAGGTAATACGAAAGCAACATTGACACAATGAATGAATGGGTAACCAGAGAAGCACTACAATTCAGTAATGTGCATGATATGAGATAGTACATTCATGCAGCTCAGTATGCAAAACTACCAAGCAGTTTTCCTTACAAAAATCAACATTGGTGCCTTTAACATTTTGCTAGAACTAATTTTAGATCAGATAAAGGTTAGATTCACGCCGATTAACAAAATACATGCGGATGTAAAAATATAGTGATATACAACAGGTACTTACATCAGCATTGGAGCACAGAGAATTCCCGCAAGATATTTTCCTCGAATACGATCCCAATGGAGGAAGTCTTGTATCGTTTAACCTTATTTTCTTAAAGAGATATGGGTAAGAAACATGTAGCAAATATGATCAGAATGCTATAAAATTTCATGATGCGAGGATACGCACACGCTTCTTAGAATGGAGTTGACATTCTTTTGCTGGATTGGAGCGGACTAGTTCTTTGGCCATTGGAATCTGCTTATTATTAGTGGGAGTTGGGTTTCTCTGTGCTGGAGCAATATCTATGAGAAATGGAGTTCGTTTATTATCTCCTGGCATTTGGATCTTTTTCGAAGACCTGGTTTGTAACCCTTCAGATTCTAACATAGCCGTCTTCCCCTTGCATGCCTTATATAGAAGAATGGTGATTCAGTTATAAAACATGCTATAGCAGAGATGGAATAGGTACTAAAGAATAGAAAGGCATGACATATTGACATGTATTCCTTCCATCCGGAAATAAATGGATGGGTCTAGGTGTATTTTAGTTCTAGATACATCTAGTTTTATCCATTTCTGCGACATTTAATCTGGACGGAGGGAGTATGATGTAAGAGCTAGGGATACGACAGGACAACACAGTAAAAAAACACAGAAAAAGCCACTGCAGAACCAAAGTATTCAAACCCACTGATATGAGATAGTACACTCATGCAGCTCAGGATGCAAAACTACCAGGCAGTTTTCCTTGAAAAGATCAAGATTGTGGCCTTTAATCCTGCATTTTTCTACAACTAAATTTAGATCAGATAAAGGTTGGATTCACGCCGATTAACAAAATACATGCTGATGTAAAAATATAGTGATATACAACAGGTACTTACATCTACATTGGAGCACAGGGAATTCCTGCAAGAATCTTTCCTCATAAACGATACCATTGCAGAAATTCTTCTATCTGTTAAGCTTATTTTCTAAAAGAGAGATGGGTAAGAAACATGAAGAAAACATGATCAGCATGCTATAAAATTTCATGATGCAAGGATACGCACATGCTTCTTAGAATTGAGTTGACATATTTTTGCTGGATTGGAGCGGACTAGTTCTTTAGCCACTGGAATCTGCTTATTATCAGTAGAAGTTGGGTTTCTCCGTGCTGGAGCAGTATCTATAAAAACTGGAGTTGGTTTATTATCTCCCAGCATTTGGATCTTTTGCAAAGGCCTTGTTTGTACCCTTCAGATTCTAACATAGTCGTCTTCCCCTTGCATGCCTTGTATAGAAGAATGGTGCTTTAATTATAAAACATGCAACATCAGAGAGATGGAATAGGTACTGAAGAATAGAAAGGCATGACATATTGACATGTATTCCCTCCATCCGGAAAAAAATGGATGGGTCTAGGCGTATTTCAGTTCTAGATACATCCTTTTTTATCCATTTCGGCAACATCTAATCCGGACGGAGGGAGTATAGTGTAAGATCTAGGGATATGATAGGACAACACAGCAAAAAAACACTACTTGAATGTAAAACTGTATGCTAGCGGAATACGTACAGAAATAACTAAGGCAACATACACGTGTATGATTGGCAAAATAAGATGGCATTGCAACAGAGCACTAGAACAACACTTCAATGTAAAAAAAAACATGGTATGGTAGACAGATGAAGTACATACTGATGAATAACAATGCATAAGATATTCAGAAGCATGATGTCCAAATTAAGAAGATGGCATTGCGATAGAGTATAATGACAGTACTTGAATTTGAAAACATGTTATCATGAATGGAATAGGTACTAAAAAACTGGAAGGCATGACATATTTACATGCATGATCAGCATGCTAAGCACATGGCATTGCAACAGAGTAGATACACTCCAGGACATTATATGCATGTTGTACCCATATCACATGCCAAGTTAGAGCAAGGACCTTGTGGGGTGAAGATGATTCATCATCTTTCTGCAAGTCTTCTGAAGAACTGCCTTTACATGTTCCATCATATTGGGTATCATTGACATCAAGTTTATTGGCCTTTACATTGCTCCGTGAGGTTCTTGTGGATATATCAGTGTGTGCAATTATATCTGACATGCATGGAAGACAACTAGTAGTTAGATTTATGTAATGAGTGTCTGTAGGAGACGACATAAATAGTAGGACTGGGGTTAAGTAGCAGCAACAGGTCTCATAAACTAAAGGGAGAACACAGATGAAAGCTACAGAATTTGTATCGTTTGTACTCAAGATTAACTAGATGGCACACAAAAGTATTAAAGAACAACATAAGTAATACTAGAAGTGGTATAATACTATAATCACCAGCCTGTGGGATAGCATTGGCTGATGGATGATAACTATGGAACAGCGTTACCTAAAGAAGTATCTTAGCTGAACTATGGAACAACGTTAACTCCTGAACAAGACCCGTAAGAGATCAACATGAATATACAATGAAATGTGATGATCTATTTTCCATGCTTAGATGAATAACAAAGCCATAAATGTTGCACACAAGTAAGATGACGGTACAACCTATCTGGCTGCCATCCACAGGAGTGAGCATCATGTGCTGACTTGTCGATGGCCCTGCAGTTGTTGTGGCTGTCCATGTCGGGCACGCGCATTCGATGCGGGGAACTGTTGAGTGGGGACTATAGCTCCCTTCTGGTGTATGCTTCCCTTGTTGGAGCAGCTGCGGTGAGTCGGAAGATTGTGTGTCTGAAGATGCAAATAATGCATAATGTTAAGAACAACATATCTCTTTGATCTGAAGAAATACACTAAGAGATCAACAGCAAGGTACGAGAGTGGTCACACGTTTGTTGACTGAAGACTAAATTGGGGTCACACAATTTTATTTTATTTTGGTACTGTCCGATCTACGCCGGATGGCTGGCCGTCTTGTGCCTCCCGGCTGACACTGTTCGGAATCTTCCCCAAAGAGCCAGCGACCAACGGCAGAGCAGCCTGCCTCCACCGTCCGTGGCCCTGGCCAAAACCCTGCTCCCCGCCCCACCGCACTGTCGTGGTTGCGCCGCCCCCGGGCCAATCCACAAAGACTCCCCATCATCCAGATCTGGCGGCGACAGTACCTTCAATCCACGCAACTCTAAAAGATAGCCATCTAAGCGCTGCTTCCGCGGCGAACTTGCGGCCCCGCACCCTTACGTTAGACACCAGCCAATCGGTAGCCTAGGAGCTCCGCCGCCTCGAGGGGTGCTGCTTCCCATTGGGAATCGATTGGCCCAGAAAAAAATTCAGACAACTGACGCCTAAATAAAGTGATTTGAGATGAGGGTGCGACCTATCTGGCGGCATGGTGAAGTAGGCAGGTCTAGCTGCCGAGTCGGTGAGGCCGGCGCGGTTGCGGTGGCGACCGGCGGCAGGGAAAGAGAGATGTCGCGACGGTCGACGGCTACGCGGAAGCAGCGCCAGGACTCTGGACGGATCCGAAGTTGGAGCCGCTCTGGCGCCTTGAATAACGGCGGGGGTGAATCGGCTCCGGTACAGTTCACACGTCCATCGTTGAGGCAGCACCAGCAACATGGAGTAAGAGGCACACGGCCCAGTGCACGATGGCAAATGGACAACGTCTTCAGCATTAGGGAGGAGGGCGGCTGTGAAATTGGTGCGGTGGGGGCGCCATGGAGGTGGGGCTGAGGTTTCGCGGCTCGGGAGAAGGGAGCTTCCTGGGGAGAAGTTGATTTGGCACCCACGAGGTATGAATGGGGGCGGGCGGGAATTGTGAGGGGAGTGGAAGCATGTCTTAGGGACGCATTTGTCTGAAATGTGAGGGGAAGTTACAGTTCTACCCTTGCCTATAGGCTTCTCGGCTTGGGTCTGTGTACTGAGGGTCGGGGATAGTAGAGTAACTTTGCTTCTCCACAAATAGTGGGCGGGAGCGATTTCGGGCAAGGAGGGCGTGTTTTGAACTATAGTGGGCACGAGCGATTTCGGGCGAGGAGAGCATGTTTTGGAATAGTGGGCAGGAGCTATTTCGGGCGAGGAGAGCATGTTTTGCCGACCATGGTTTATGAATTATTCGACACATGTCATTTCGGCCGAGGAGAAGGCGCGCTTGGATGAAGTTACGAACCTACCCTCGATGTACAATGGGCCAATTGATACGTGTCCCACATAGGACGGTAATTTCACGTCTCCCATTTATTTGCTCGGGCGAATTCCACTGAGCAGAGAGGATGTTTAACAGTTCGTTCAAATTTTGGGAGAACGAGAATCCACGTATACCTTACAAAGTCGATTCGGATCAAATTTTGAAATATTAGCTTGCCACTTCTTTTTTAGATGGAGAGATGATGCTCGGAAGTAATGTGTTTTTACATGCTCGTTGCTAGCAATTTACTATATGACAAATAGTTGACCCACTCAAAAACGCGAATCAAACCCAAAATGAAATATCTCGATTCAATGAAATAGCTCGTTCAGTAGGTCAAAATAGTGAACTAAATCCAAAATTGAACACCTCAATCGAGTAGCATGTTGTACAGTATTATAGTACTCCATGAACATGTTGAAAGTCAAATTAATGAACTTGTTTGATATACACATATATCCGTTCATGTGTGGATTGTAGACAACATGTTCTCCAATTTAAATATTTGAATGCAAGTTTATATCGAAACATGGTTTATATTAGTCTTTGATGCATAAAACGCGACCTCCCCCTCTCCTGGACTCCTGTTCTCTGTCTCTATCTCTCTCTCTCGCCGACAATCTTCAATTCTGTCGCACGCATCCGACACAAAAACCTTGTTGGTCCCTCTCCCTTTCTTTCCATCCCTCTCTTTCTCTTTGTGTGTGTGTGTGGGGGGGGGTCTTTCTAGTATGCATGCATATATACACCATCTATAGGTCTCTCTCGCACACTATGTATGATACTCTAGCTAGTCCAAGCTAGATATCTTGGGTGCACTCATCGTACGCACACAAATTCCTTGGCTCTTTGCCCGTAACTCTCTCACGCACCTCTATGTCATCTCGGAGCTCTTCCCCCCTCTCTCAAACTCTCCATCCACCTGGGTTACACATACACATGCATATCTCACTCAATTGTAGGCACACGCAGTCCCCCCTATATGTATATGACTAGCTAATCTTAGTCTCCATCACAAACATGTGCATGGTCTATCTTGATTTCTCTCAGGGCATCTTTTTATCGCGCACGCACTCCCTCGATATTCCACCCATATAGTCCCCTCACGATCTCGACGGGATCTCTCTATCACAAACACACCCTCTCTCCCTCCCCATGCGTCCATGCCATCCATGTGTCCCTCTCGACCTTTGTTCCTTGTTGGCCAGACCTCTATTGGACATGTGCTATAGGGGTGTCTCTCTCCGTTGCAAACAATCACACACTAGCTATCTTCGTGTATCTCCTCCCCTCGCTTTTCCATCTCAGAGATGCATGCGTGATATGTTCGCATAAGAAACGAAAAAACACACAATCTCTCTAATTTATCGTTTGTTGTCACTTTCTCTTTCACACACATACTCTTTTTGCACACTTACTCATTCTCCTTCACACGCACTTGATCTGTCTCGACTGAGGCACTCTCCTCGGTCCATAGCATATAGATTTATTGAAAAGTCAAACATCCCAAAGTTTGACCATGTACCTGGAGAAAAAGAATTACATCTTGTACGACAAACATATACCATTAGATTCACCATGAGATGTAGTTTTGTATGATGTATCTTTGGTATTGTAGATAGAAATAACATTTGCGTAAAACTGTTCAAAGTTTCCAAAGTTTGACTTCTAAAAAATTTACATGCACTGCATTATCGAGCGGATGGAATATCTCTTTCCCCCTCTCAGCTATCTGACGCACCACTCAGCCTTATCGGGGCTCCTCAATCTCTCTCAAACTTTATTGGTTAGTTTGGTTCGTGACCTGACACTCATGCCTTGATGGCCTGTACTGCCGGGTGTGGACGTGAGATGTAAAATATTTCTGCCTGGCGAGGCTTGTGTGGTGCTAAAGCGTTTGGTTCATGCCCGGGCCAGGAAAAGCATCAACGTCCCATCAATCAATCCATGCATTTATTATTTAATGCTAATATCCATCCACATTGCTGTTAGACTCGTGGCCACACGACCAGGCACGGCAGGCGTTCAAAATCGGCCGCCTAGGCCAGGCTACTTGCAGTGTCTGGAGTTTAGCTAGGCTAATTAAAGTGCAGGGAACCCAGGCCAGGCGGGCTTTCTTTTTCACAGGGTAGCAACCAAACAAGCGTGCATGAAATCCAGCCACAACCCCAGGGCAGGCAAAAGATGCTCAGGACGCAAGCCAAACTGGCCTTATATCTCCCTGGTTCACACATACACATGTCTCGCTCGCGCTATACATATAGACCCATCCAACACTCTCCGCCCTTGTTCTCTCTCCATGTGACACGCACCCCCCTAAGTACCGTAATCCCTCACTCCATCATAGGCGCGAGCACTCCCCCCTCCTAAGTATGATTATCTCTTACTAGCCATCAGGAACCCACATATTGTCTCCTTCCATCCATACGTCTATCTCGATATCTCTCGGGGCATCTTCTATCGCGCACACACCTTGTCACTCGATCTCCCACCCATGTAGTCCCATCACGATCTCCAGGGGATCTCTCTATGACAAACATACACTCTCTCCTCCCCATGTCTGCATTTTCTCCGTACGTCTCTCTGGACCTCTCTCCCTTGTTTGTCAGACCCCTCTTGGCCACGTGCTAGGGGTCTTGCTCTCTCGGTTCCAAACAACCACACACTATCTCCTCACCTTGCCTTCGTTGTCGAAGATGCATGTGTGATATGTTTGCATAAGACACGCATGCTTTTTCTCTACTTTTATCATGTGTTGTCCATGTCTCTTTTACACACACACGCACACTTTTTTCACTCACTCTCTCTCTCTCTCTAGTTAGGGACTCTGTCACGTCCATAAGCATATGGATGTTTTGAAAAGTCAACCCTCAAAAAAGTTTGACCAGGTATATGTGGAGAAAAACATTTACATCTGGAACGATCATTAGATTCATCACAACATGTACTTACTACATACTATCATTTATCTTTGGTATTGTAGATATAAGTAATTTCTTTATAAACTTGGTCAAAGTTTCAAAAGTTTAACTTAAAAAAAATGTTGGAACTACATTATCGAACGGAGGGAGTAGCTCTTTCTCTCTCTCTGCTATCTCTCACGGGCCTCCCCTCTCACTTGAACTCTCTATAACGATGGATTATACGCTCACTGTGTCAGCATATAGCTCCGTATATTGTTTAGTTAACCGGTCAACCAATCCACATGCTGCCTTGTCAGCTTGTGTTCTGTATCTTCGTGTGCAGGCCCATGTGGCAGTGGGTGAAAATAAGTAAACTAGAGGCCCATCTGACACGCAGTGAAGTAAACAAAGTTGAAACCACTAGGGGTAGCACCCCGCACGCTAGTAAATTGAGGGCGCATTGAGGACAAACTTCTTGCGCGCGAAGGACGCACTCGCGCACAATTCACCACTGCGCGGCGGCATGCATAGAAGGACGCACTCGCGCACACCCAGCACACAACACACACCAGCACACGTGTACACCGGCGTCACCGCCGGTTGAGATGGACGGCAAGGCAGCCAACAAGCAGAGGCGGCTCGAGCCAAAACCGCATCCGGCGAGCCTGGACTTCATCAGCAGCCTCCCCGACGACATGCTGCTCGTCATCATCGGCCTCCTCCCCACAAAATCTGCAGTGCGGACTGCCCTACTCTCCCGGCGGTGGCGCCCCCTCTGGCGCTGCGTCCCCCTCAACCTCACCGTCGACAGCTGCCTCAGTGATGGGAATTGGAAACGCTTGGCCGCAGTCTCCAAGATCCTTTCATCGCACCCTGGGCCAGCCAGACGCCTTGACATCCGCATGTTCAGTACCAACTGCAAGGTCCAACCCAAGTTCGACGAGTGGTTCTTATCCCCCGCCCTAGATCAGCTCAAGGAGCTCAGCTTTGAGGCTGGACGATGTCGCTCTCTGCCGTCGTCCGTGCTCCGCCTCACGCCAACGCTGCGCTGCGCCAGCTTCAGCTCATGTTATCTTCCTCAGATTAATGCCGCGCCCGCCCTTCTTCTCCCTCAACTCAAGCAGCTCAACCTCTTCGACGTTGTCATCTCGAAGAAGGCTATGGAGCACCTGCTCCGCAGCTGTACTGCGCTCGAGTACCTTCGTCTTGAGCAGATCCACGGGTTCATGAGCCTCCACATCGCCTCGACGAATCTCCGATGGATTTATGTGTCTTGCTGGCCCCGCAACAAGACATCAATTGGGAAGAGATCACTCTAGCTGCTCCACGTTATGGTCATTGAGAATGCGCCTTTCCTTGAGTGATTGCTTGTATTGGATCTAGAAGGTCCAACAAAAATCAGGGTCATTGACGCGCCGAAATTGATAGCGTTGGTGTACTCGTCTTCCAAATTCTCCGAACTCTTTATTGGATCCGTAATCGTTCAGGTACAACACTCATCTTCTTCTCCGTCTTCTTGAAATTCACATTTTTTAATTTCTTCTTGATGTATTTACGACCGTCTTCCAAAAAATGATTCCCACAAGCTTGACCCAGTCCATGCGCACAGTAAAGATCTTAGCACTAAAATCTATCGGCCCCAATTTGGATCAAGTTGTTGGATTCCTTACATGCTTTCCGTGCACGGAGAAGCTACTCATCGAGGTGAAACTTCTTTCCTATAAGTAAACGGTAATCACAACGTAGCTCAATTTTTTCGTAATTTTCCCAAATTACGATGACAAGTGTAGTGTTCAAAACTGCATCTACGCACTACACCAAAAGAAATGTTTTTAGTATTTTTTCTCATGTGATCACGTGCATCGTTTTTATGCTGTACTACTATAGTAGCCTAGGCTAGTCATAGTGGAAAGTAACTTAGACTACTCCAGTAACTCTATGGTTATCCTAAGAGCAAGTACTACCTCCGTCCTGGTTTACTCTTCCAATTTTGTAGTGAAAAAATAACACTAGCCAGCCAACCCTATCGTATGAGCGAATGATATTGGTACCTCTTGATGACACGGCAATCTTATGCAGCCAGTTGCTCTAATATGTTCTCTTCTTTTGCAGATAAAAAAAGACCCGAAAGTGAAAAATGTGCTGGACTATAACAATCTCATCAAATGCCTTGATCTCCATCTTACAGAAATTGATTTGATCGACTACCGAGGCAGCACATCTGAGATTAAATTGGCTAGGTTCTTTGTTCTGGAGGCAAGTGTTCTCAAGGTAATGAGGTTTGGCATTCTCTAGCACAACAATGAATGGCGTGCTGATCACCGCAAGAGTCTAAGCCTAAATGACAAAGTCTCCGCAGAAGTTGAATTTGTTTTTGAAACATCAAGTGGCCAGAGACTCGAAAACTTATTTTCCCATTAGTGACTTGTCAGGGCGGTGGATTTTAGTTTGTACGGTAATGCTGCATCCACCTAAAGTAACAGAAGTTCTTACATAAACTTCCTAGTAATTCCCTCTTCATAGGTGCAGCATTACTCCTAACATTTTTAATATCAGTTTGAAACTTGTAATATTGCCGTGTCCTATTCCTGCGTTTTCAAAATCCCGCGAATCAAACAGGTCCTGAGTTGGTGATGATGTTGTGCGTCCCATCTTTCACCAATAGCCATCGGATCTAGATCTGACGCATACAAACCAAGATTCTCCATTTTTGCAAAAAGATGCCCGCACTTGTTCCCTATTTACAAACAACTCCTTGTCTCTCACAATCAGCCTTTTCTCCTCCCCACCACATCTAGAAGGCCGTGGAAAAATCTGGCACGATGGCCGCTGCCGGAGCCGTCCACCCCCAATCTTGGTGTTCCGTGCAATGCATGGGCATCTACGCATGGGAAATTATGTCGAACAGGGCTAGTTGTAAGCAGGCTAGCTCTACAGCCATGATGATAGTGACTGTAGATGGTGATGCTGACTATGGTATGCCGAACACGGCGCCTATACTCAGGTGTCATCTCCGGTGCAGGGTCTTGTCACTTCACTGTGAGGAGCACCACGTAATAATTTGACCAACGGGTAGTACATTGCTAGTACTCCTACTACTACATTGGTAGTACTACTACTAGTACTAGTAGCACTACCGTCTGAATTTAGGAGTACTACCACGTCCATCTGGATTTTAGTGTTTGACTAGCAATATCTAGTAATGCATGTCACAAAAAATGTACTACTCACTCTGTAAATAAATACATGGTGTTTTATTCCTATCAGCGAGAGAACTTAATTTTTTTTGCTAACTAGAGTACTAATAGGATTACATGCAATGAACTAAACACTTCATGTCATGTTTGGTAGTCTCAAGTCATTGAAAGCATGCACGGCCCACATCTCTCATTGGTTGATAAGTCATGAAATAAGAAACAAGGAGGGAGTTAATGCACCGTGCCTAAGTATTTTGGGATTATTTGGTTTTTGTAAGGTGGCTTACACAACATTTTTGTTTACATGCATTAACATTTTATTAGTTAAATCAAAGGTCAAAACTTGGCGCAAAATGCAAAGGGGACCAATAAACCAGTAAACATCAAACTTCTCTCGTTTGGCCCCAACTAGAGGTCTGGTGAGATGACTATACTGCACCGGCACTGAGGGGGACGCAGCTTCATTGACTTACGACAACTGCCTTTGGGTGAATGACACGTGGCCCCAGGGGGTGGCTGGCCCACCTATCATACAGCCAAAGGCAGGTGCAGTAGAGGGCCGAGGAGTAGTACGAAATCTTATGCACCTATGCACACTAACCAAGGGCAAGAGTGATCACTCGAATCGCAAGATCAGTTGACTAGAAGCTAAGCTAGACCCATGGAGGCGATGAGCGCGAGCATCAGCTGGCTGTGCCAGATGGTCCACGACGCCGGCCTGCGGCCCGGCACCAAGGAACGTCTCCAGGTAGTATTGCTTGAGGCCGCCAGGGCGAGGGGCCGCTTGGACAACAGCTTCGTCTCCTTGTTCGACGAGGTCCTCGTCGGTTTCCTCGACAAGTTCACCGTCCTCAAGAAGCTTGCGAACGACTTTGACGTAAGCCTCTAGGCGACGCGCCCAGGCTCTGCGATGCCCGCCACCCTCAATGGCCACTATGGTGACAACCTCTTCGACGCACTGATGGCCCTGCGACTGCCCGCCGTCTCACCGAAGAATGTACACCTCGAGGTCACGCTCGCCGTGCAGCGCCTGGCGCAGCAAGACACCATTGACATAATCACCCACGTCTACGCGCAAATCGTCCACAAGGACACTACATGCAAGAGGAGGACGATAGGACGCTGGCCTTCTTGGACCGCACGGCATCCTTGGACGGCACTGTTCAGAAGCACGTTGAGCTCGCTGCCAACGCCGCTGCTCCTCACACGTCGGTTGGTGACCCGGCGTACTAGGGCGTGAGAATGTCGTTGATGGATCCGTATGTATTTTTATCTTTCCGTCAAATCCATGTAGTAGTATATGATACTACATTAATTATCTTACCTTTCGCATCAAATCAACTTCATAATTTTCGTACGTACTCCATGCATGAACGGCGCCAGAACCAAACTTCTCATTACTCTAGGAAAAATCGTTATTTTCTATCTATCGGTCGCGCCATGGAGCAGAACCAAATTTTACAAGTTACGAGTTCAAAAGGAAAATCCTGCCGTGTTCACGTCGCACCCCCACACTGTTGGTCCGGCACACGCTCAAGCGAGAATGCGTGCGGTGTTGCATTTTCACTTACAAGTGGGACCGTAGTTGAGCAAACCGACTATCGACAACCCCCCACCCCGCCCACCGCGCGATGGCTGAGAAAACAGGAGGGAGAAGAGATGGCTATAGCACGGACTCCAAGAAAATTGGTGTCGGATGGGACTCGTGTGGGTGGCGTGTGCCGTACTGCTAGACGTGAATGCTGCCCATGCCACCCACTATATCGAGCCTATATCGATGTACGTAGAACAAATTTCCTGCAGTCCGTGCACAGCCCTCCTCTATCTCTCTTCTCAGCCAGCCAGCGGACGCGCGGAGCCCATCGTATGTTTGCTCACATGCGACCCCACATGTCAGTGAAAACGCAAGAGGACCCACTGAACCTACACATCTTTCACCTCGACGTGCTGGTGATGAAAAAAAAATCCAATAAAGATCTTCGGTGGCCGCTTTTGGAGTTACTCAAGAGTAGTAAGATTCTATTTACAGTTTAACCCAAGATGCACATCTCGTGGCTTCAACTACCACTCTATTTTCTTTCATGACACGACCTGGATGCTGGATGTCCCACGTGTCGGCAAAAGGAGGAAGAACCTGACCAAATCTTCGGTTGTGCTCTCGGATTAGACTAGTTGTGCTAACTTAAAAATTTTATTGTGTACACCCTCCGTTCCAAAATACTTGACTTCCATTTGTCCAAAAATGGATGTACCTATATACTAAAACATGTCTAGATACATATATATTTTGACAAATAGAAGGCATGTATTGTGCAACGAAGGGAGTAGAATGGATGCAAGTTTTTGTATTGGGAAGAAGAGTACATCCATATATTGATAGAGCGCAAATTAGTAGATGTTCTATCACTTTTAGCTAGCACAGAGGCTAGAGATGAGATTAGTGCACTTGTTGATACTCCTACTAGAATAGAGGCTAGACATGAGACTAGATGCGAGGAAGCAACGTCTACTTCTTTACACTCGAAGAAGAAAGAAGCATGTAAGATCGAGCCTCCGCAGATCAACAATGAATGCATCGAGAAGGCACTAATCCAACTTACAGGAGTACTAAAATGTATTCTTGTGGTTCTTGTTTTCTTTGGTCTTGCTTTTCTAGTCAAAATTATCGTTGGAGTTCGTGCAAAACAGAGGTCCGTTTGGGGTCGTGCGTTGGAGTTGGCCTTACAAGTGGGACCGCAGTTAAGGAAACTGACTATCGGCTAACCCCCACCTCGCCCGCCGCGCGATGGCTGAAGTTAGAGAAACGACGAGGTTGAAGAGATTGCTCTAGCACGGAGTCCAAGAAATAATATGGTGTCAGATGGATGTCCTGGTGGTGGCGTGTGCCGTACTCCTGGACGTGAATGCTTGTTCTGGCCCATGCCACCCTACTACTCCTACTACTTACTCCTACTATATAGTACTAGTATCGAGGATTCGACATGCTGGTTACGTACAGCGAACACATTAACATATGTCTACAGTAAAAATACCCGCCCGACGCGCGAAGCATGTGAAGCTAGTACAAATAGTGTACTATTATTGTTGATTGGCCTCATCCGATAACCTGTTGCAATGCACGTACAATTATGTATTTGGAAAATATTTTTTGCCTCGTCACACCACACACTCAGAGAAGCGACTCGAAAGCCATTCATAAATTTAGTAAGTTTATCACAGGCATATCATTTTATTACATACAACAGGTCATCAACCCACATCGACAATGAGGATACATTATAAATACTAAAGTTTTCACCACACAACAAATAACAAGCAATGAAATGAACTTCACCTCAACCATTCTTCGGCGTTGGAAAGGCTTGCTTTGAACCACAAGTGATTCTCTGGGACAGGTCATCGATTGTCGATCTGGAAACCAACGCAGGACTGATCATCCAGGCTGAAGCGGCCTACTATATCAGTACCAGGGTAGGGAACCACCCAAATGTCCGAGGTACAGACACAGTTGCTTCTCATAAATGGTACTGTTAGCGTTGTGTCAATAGCAGTTGGATCGCCTTTCACCATCATCGGATAGTTTTATCCAAGGAAGAGCGAGTTTTCTCCAAGACTATCAATTCTGTACCAGGGAGGAGTTGGTGCTAGCACACTAGTATCAATCCCGAATACCATGCAACGGGTGTTGGAATAGGTCCGGAGAGTGCGACCATGGGAGACTACACCTGCTTCCTTATCAGTAACATCATCAGTGGGCTGTATACACACAAGAAGTGGTGATCCATCGGAATTAGTTGCCAGGCGCCACTGAGTATATGGGTTCTGCTCGTCCTCATGCTCGTGATCATCACCATCGTCATCTCCCCTTGGTTATAAATTTTTTCAAGTATAGGTGGTGGGATGTTCACAGGACCTTGGAAACACAAGAAGAAGGTTAATTAGTAAAGGGAAACTTGCTAAACCGCATGCATGTGGATGAAACAATTATAATTACGGTGGAAGACAAATGTACCGAAACTACGAGGATCCCATGCAAAAACAGTGCCGTGAGTGGTGGAAGCAAACACAAGGCCCTCGTATTGAATTGCATCACAGTACTCATCCATGTACAGAAACTGATTTTTGAGCAATATCCATCGAGTCGAACCACGAAGGACGACAACAAGATTGTCGAAGATAGCAACAACTTGATAGTTGTTGTAATTCCAAGAGCGGTTGGGAACTCGACAAATTGCTATCTTCCGTAGAAGACAGTCACCATGATCGTATTTGGACGTGCGTACAATACCGGTGTGCTCAACCTCTGGGCAGTCTGCTAAGATTTTTGGAAGTGTAACCTGGTCACGAGTGTACACATTCACAAGATACCACTCGCAGTTGGACCCAATGTAAACAACCCAATCTCCATTTGCGCCCGCCCAAGCCTTGCCCTCAAGCGATGGCATCTTAACATCATACGTATCATTATCAAGCAGCATCAACTGGCACAGGGCGAGGCCTCCGTCATGCCGGCGCCAGTCATCAGGGTCACGGCGAAGAAGATAGGGAAGATCAAACCGCTCCTTGACTCTTGGGTTCTTTGTAATGATGTTATTAGTTGAGTCAAGAATGGGCTTGAACGAACCTGCCATGCTAGCCGAGGTGATGACGTCGCACCGATTAATGAGTTCCTCCACCACATCATCTTTCAGATCGGGGCAAGAATAACGGGGTCGTTTCCGGCCTGTTCCCTCCATGGAGAAGACGATCGAACAATGGCAGAAGAAAGGGTGAAGGGCTGAAGGAAAATGGAGGAGGGAGAGGAAGAGTGTGTGACATCAGTTCCAAATCAAGAGGGAAAGGCGAAAAGTCGGTGGACGGTTGCGAGATTGCCACGGTTCACGAAGAGGCGCCCCGGCCTACACGTCCGTTCGGAAATACTCCTACTACTCGCCGTTGTCTCACTGATATGTTGGAACGGGACCACATGTCAATGAAACATGGTGTGTAATTTCTCGTGCAAAATGCGATCTGGCCGCGTTGGCCCGAGGTGCCGCATTAGTTATCGACCTTTATTTTTTTAATGGCATGCCGATCAGTTTTGAAGCACGACTAACTGGTATTGTACGCAGAGAAAATATAAACTACTCTACCACTACTCCACCTCCAGTACTAGTAGTATAAAAAAGATATATAGGCTGGAGCTTGAGCGCTTTCTTGCTAAGGGCTGCCCACTTGCTTCTCACACTACCACCCTCTCTCCAGATCTAAAAAAGACGGCCCCTCTCTCCCTCCTCACTGGTGGTCACAGATCCGCCGGCGAAGAAAAGGACGTGCAGCGTTGACGCACTCGTCGTCGGTGAGCGAGGTCACGCACTGACGACAAGGCCGTCCTCTCAGACCTAGCGCCCGTGCGGGATGGCCTCCGTCCCCAAGCTCGCTGCCGTAGTGTGTGCGGAGGACGACGACCACGAGCGAATCCACTTCCCGCCGACCCTCAGGTATGCTACCTCTTTTCGAACCATAACCTTGTTCTATTGCCCCATCTGCCACGTCGTTGCATGTGGATCTTTTTCCACTCCACCATCTTCCCAATTTGCTATCCCCTGCTCTGCTGGCCACGCAGACGAAAACCATAATTTGCACTATTAAAGGAAACCCTACTTCATGCAGACTAATCCATGTCTGGGTTGAATAAGGAAAGGAAGGGAGACTGTACTGTCCAAGAGAGTAGGCATCGAACCCGGATCTAGGTTGAAAAGGGGAAATCAGTAGCTAAGGAACAAGTCTCGTGTCTCTTGGTTGAAGAAGGGTAGGAAGGCATGACAAGGCAATAGAGAATGACCAGGTCGATCAGTTTGTTGTCCTCGCATAGGAAAAAGGTGGCTAAAGAGAACAATAATGGGACGTAATCCACATATGTTGCCTGGATATTTGTTGCTCTCGGCAACCATACCTCCCTCACCACTCTGCGTCCGTGGAGGTACATCATACTGGTGCGCCCACTGTCCGAATGGGCCTCCCATGCTCTTATTGCCACTTTTTTTGCTGTTAGTATAACGCCAACAGTCAAGTCAAGCAATGCTACTGCTAAAGTGATGCCACATTTAACTAATGCCGCTCTCAGTCTAATGCCACCGATAAATTTAAGCAATGCCATTTAATGTCACCGGATTATTTCTGGGTTAGCTGTTGATTGTGGATGTATTAAAGATTTTTTAGCTAAGGTATTCTAATGCTGTTGCACAGCCAGTATACCAATGATGAAACTTGTTACTACCTTCAGATTTTTGCACTGTTAATGCTTATAGATTACATACCTCACTTTCATGAGATAAGTTAACTTTTTTGTACAGTGTCACCAAAATGCCAAGGCGCTGATGTCATTTTATTTTGGTTAAACTGCACAGACAATTATGAAGACAAGAGGAAAGGTCAAGAGTGGACGCCTCCTCCTCCGGCTGTTCTCTTGATTCGTTCGATCAAGTTTTTTATGTTTGATCGATTATCAAGATTGGGATAGCAATTTTTAAGGCCCCCCCTTGTTCGAAATGATATTTACCTTGGAGGTACATGGTTTGCAATTTTTTTATACTGTCATTAGTTAATAATGTTAGTTACCTTCAGAATTTTGTATTTGGTTTAATGCTCATGCACAGCTAGTATACCAATGCTGAAACTTGTTACCTTTACATTTTGTATTGTTAATTCTTATATAAACCTTCCAGTGCTAGAGTTTATTGAAATCTGTTCAGTAAAACCATTGTACTGTACCCTGTAATAAACTAACTACTCTACTGTTGCACTAGCCACTGGATTAGTGTATATTTGTTGTATTCGAATGGTGTTGCATTAGCGTATGGACATAAATAAAGTGTTGCAAGCTTTCCCAGATATGTGCTCAAGAAAACTACTACCTGTTTTTCTAAATACTAGACGTTTGGGTATTTTAAATTGAAACACAAAAACGTCTTATATTAAGGAACAAAGGGTGTAGAGTTCACTCAAATTATCCCGATAAAGCTAGTCACACCTTTGTTAAAATTAATGTTCATTATGTTATCGGAGGAGGTCTGTATGTTTGTCTCTAATGCCTGTCGACTACATACCTGATATCATGATGTAATGTTAAGTCATTACCTTTTGTACAGTGTCACTGAATTGTCAAGGGGGTGATGGCATTTTATTTTAGTAGAACTGCACAAAATTTGCTTAAAAGAAGAGGAAAGGTCAGGAATGGCTCAGTTTTTCAGAAAAAACTATGTATGCCTTCCAGACATCAGCCGCTGTTGCTTTATTTATTCCTTCAAATAGGTGGTTAGAAACAGGCTTGCTACCTTTTCCCATTAAGAAATTGGAATGATTATATTTGTGAGTCTATGCTTCAACTAGTGCCACTTTTAGAGTAATCACACTTTCAATATCTATGCAAACAGGAATGCTCGATTTTAGTAGAACTGCACAAAAAGTCCAACTGGTTCAACATTAGGAGCATGTTTTTTTCCAAACCTTTATATCCAATTGGTGGCACTATGAGCTGTTCATTACGAAGGTACATGGTTTGCTACTATCTTGCTACTCTTTTTGTACTGTCATTAGATAGTAATACTAGTGGTTTGCGTGTGAATTTATTGGCAGGGTGGACCTACATTGGTGGTGCAGGATAGGATTCAATGATTGGATGCTCAATTTCGGTTGTATCAATTTCACCTCTTCCATCACTGCGAATATGGATATCCTTGTTCTGATGAAGAATAGGCGCTATATTTCTGCTCTGAACCAGCAAATCAATTCAATATGAAATTGTCCACGGCAAAACATAACTGTATCAGATTGTCCAGTGCAGAACATGACAGATGCTAAGCGGAAGAGACATGTTTAAACCGAAAATACAAGGTGTGGTATATGTTTACTAGCTGCTTGATATTTGTGCAGACAGAGATGTCTGTCCGTTGCTATTTGGCAAACAAACAAAGTGTCCGCAATTTTGGTTGAACTGCACGAGAGAATAGTATAGTCACTGCATGTAGTGCCATTTGAAAATAGACACAGAAAGATTGGATAGTCACTTCATGGACTGCAGAAAAGTAGTAATGTACTATTTATTGGCCAACACTAGGTGCTTCATTGCTTTGGTCTGATTATAAAATGGGCATCATTTTGCCTAAGTTAAAGTTTGTATTCCGAAAATAGTCTCACGGTGTGATCGAGAGAAGACCAAATCATATTGCAGTGGATGTTCCTCCATCATGTGTGGTTTATTCTCATGGTTCCATCGATTGGTGAAACCACTTACATTTGCAAGAGGAATTGTAGACTTCACAAAAAAATTTGTCTTTCAGTCTGTACTAAATGTTGGCCAAGAGAAGCATCCATGTTAGTAGGAAGAACATATGTTTTTTTCTAGATCTTTGCTTTTGGAGCTACATATTTGTATATGATATGTGAATCATTGAGATGCATTAACATGTTGATCTTATGTATGGGAATCGTACTAGTTAGTTTTAGTTGCGATGCAAGACCCGAAGTGGCTGATCTTTGCTTTTGGAGCTACATATTTGTATATGATTTGTGAATCATTGAGATGCATTAACAGTTTCTTATTTCTGTTCGCTCAGTGTTTACAAGTTACTGATCGATCACAAGCTAGCCTACAAATGCGCTCCTAGCAGTTTTAATTGCGACGCAAGATGCGAAGTGGCAGTTTTTTGAATAAAAATGCCTACCTCTGAAGAAACTGACAAGCTACACTATCGATCCTACACGGATAAAAATGCCTACCTCTGAAGAAGTTTAAGCCTAATTAATTCCGTGAGCAAAGCAGCACCAAGGCATGGCAATAATTAATGGCATGCAGAAGTTTAAGCCTAATTAATTCCAGCAATTTAAGTGGATGGATGCGTGCCCTGGGCTGCGACTCGTTGCATGCTGCTTCGCGTACTACCTGCGAGCGATTCTGAGTGCCTGCATGAAGCCGACCATAATTAAGGCAACTAACTAATGCGAAAAAAGATATGCTTTAATTGTTGTGGGCTTTTTAAATATGTGGAATCATTATTAACTAGGAGGGAGATGATTCGAGTGCACTCGTTTGACCGCCATGCCGGCGTGCGACCCAGACTGGACGGGACGGCACAGTCATAATTTCAGTTTCTCTAGTTTTCCACGGCAAGCTGGCGCGCTAAGCCATTATGCATTGAATTCCGATGACCGTCGCGCTACCTTCCGCCTATAAGTACTACTTCCCGGCCTTCTTCGGTGCCACCGTGACCCAACTCGCCATATCCTCATAAGCCCCCACTGGCCCGACGTCGCTCGCCACGTCCGCCATGCCTCCGCTCGTCCGTGGTAGGCAACGCCGAAGGCGGTCACCGCCGGAAATAGTGTTCGGGTTTTCACCAGAAGGCAGACGGAGGGAGGAGGCATTCTATCTGTCTTTAGATGGCAATGCGGAGATCGAGGAGTTGTTGGAGCGCGACCGCATGGCGGAGGAACAGGAATTTTTGGAGCGCGACCGCATGGCAGAGGAGCAGCGTATCGCTGATTTGCGCCACCAGCGGGACATGGAGCAGCAGTGCACCGACGCTCTGAGTCGCGAGCAGAGCGCCCACAACTGGGCCGACTACGTGGAGGCCGGCGCCCGACAAATAGCCCTGGAGGCTGTCGGGCACGCACACGTTCGCGACGCCGACTTTAACTACCAGCTCGTCAAGTGGGTTTCCCGCTTGGAAGCCGATGCTTCGGTGGACCACGCCGGCATGGAAAGGGCCAACGCGCGCGAGCAACGCGCCCTATCTCACCTCTTGCAAGTCCGAGGCGAGGCGCACGATGCCGGTGCCGGTGTTTAGCGTGTACCACGGATGGCGGCCGGCATTGTCTAGTTAGCTAAGAGTAAGTTAGTACTTGTACGCTACTAGAGTGTTAGTGGGAGTAGATAGTTAACTTGGCTATGATGGTTGTCAATGTGGAAGTTCAGTACTCTATATGTGGATCAGACCTGTTACTTTGCTCTGAATGTTGAACTTTCCGTTTGAAATTATGGAATGGGCTGTTATTTTTTAAAATGGGTTGTATTTGTCCTCCACGGTTTAGAGGCTGACTTGTGGGCCTAGCAAGTTGACGCGTACACAATCAGGAGATGATTGTACGTGGAGAGGATGACAGCAGGGACCCGCCCAGGTCATGGCAGTACGCAAGCAAGTGCCTCCTTATTTCAAGCCAATAAAAAAATGGCTCCTCCTAGTGGATTTCTGATATCTGGGTCCCATGCCATTGTCAATGTAGTCAATAAACGACAGAATTGCACAACGAGCGGCTGACACCAGGGACCCAGCAGCTCGCCCAGTTATTTTTTGTTTTGGGTTAATTTGATAAATGCCACTCCAAATCTGGTGTATCCGAGAAATGCCACTGCAATTTCCAAACTTTGAAAAATGCCATTTCATGCCATTTCTAGTGGCATTTTTCGAAGTCTGGAGTGGCGTTTTTCAAAGTTTGCAAACTGCAGTGGCGTTTTTCAAAGTTTGAAAAAATTGCAGTGGCATTTTTCAAAGTTTGGAAATTGCAGTGGCATTTTTATGAATCGTCATAATTGGAGTGGCATTTATCTAATTTGTTTTGGAGACGGAAGCAGGGTGTCAACTGGGCTGTGCGAGACACTCTGGCCTGTCTAGACAACCTTTTCTTTTATGTTTACCACAGACCAGCCTAGTAGTTTTTTTTTTTGAAAATGGCTAGCCCAATTTTTTTGTGATTTGTCAAGTAGGTCACTTTATCCGGCCTGTTGGGCTGCAAATCTTTCAAGACGAGGAGAGCTTCATTCGGCTGGCCGAGAAAATGGCCTATCAGTAATGAGAGATGGGCTGTACATTTTTAAAACACATCAAACCGGCAATTAGTTTCAAATATCTTTTTTTCATTTCGAGATTTTAAATTGCATTGATTTTTATGCATGGACACTTTATTGGATTTTATATTGATATACATTTATTTTTAAAATCAGCCTGAATGTGACTCAAAATTTCGGGATTAAAAAAATTCAGACCGCACCGACATATGCAAAATTTCGTATAATTTTTTAACCATGGCCACAATATGGGCTGTAATGCTAATAAAAAGAATATGGGCTCCAAAAAACCCGTAAGAATTAGCAAATGGGTTGTAAATTATTTGAAATAATGGCAGATGGGATGTATGCTATTTTCCACAGATTTAAGGCTTTCCACAGATGGTCTGTATAATGTTGGATGTCCATCCAACGGCAGTCGTGCTTCTTCAATCTCTGCTCTTCCTGCTCCAGCCGCTCAAGCAAGCGCCGGCGGGACTGCCTGCTCCCTCCTCCCCGCGGCCGGCTCTGTTGCCGCGCAGGCCTCACCCCCCATCGTACTCCCATCGCTGGCCTAGCCATCCCTCTACTCACCCACACTTGCTGTTATTCTCCGACGATGGCAGAGGAACCAGTAAACCCTCGTACAGTCGTACTCCCCTCCGCGCGGGAAACAAAAACAACTGCCAAGTCTTCCCTGCCTCCGTGTCGTTCCCTTCCTAGGCCTCGCCGTCGTCCACCGCCCTGGTGCTCTCGGCGTGGCGTGATCAACGACCGACATGCATCTGAAGTGGCCTGTACGTGGAGAGGCTGACAGCTGGGTCCACGGCCGCACAAAAGGAAATGCCTCCTTATTACGCGCAAAATAATGATTCCTCCACCTGACATCTGGGACCCACTTAAAGGGCCTCTGTATTTCACGAAAAAACGTTACCACCGCTGACAGCTCGGACCCACCAGCTATATCTTCGCACACAAGGAAGTGCCTCCTTATTACGCACAAAAAAAATGAATACTCCCCCTACTAGCTGGGACCCAGTGTAGTGGGCCTACTAAGTTGATGGGGACGAAGGGCTTTGTCAACTTAGTTAATATGCACGATTCTAGCTCGACTGACCGTACGATGTCCATCCAACGGCCGTAGTGCTTCTTCAACCTCTGGACTTGTTGCTAGAGCCGTCCAAAGCAGCGCCAGTCGTGCCGCCTGCTCCTACCTCCCGTGGCCGGCTGTGCTGCCGCGGAGGCCTCACCGCCCCCATACTAATCCCACCACTGGCCAGGCCATATCTCCACTCCACTCACCCACACCCCCTGTTATTCTGCGGCGACGGCAGCGCAGCCGAACCAGTGAACCCTCGTACTCCTCTCCGCGTGGGCATCCACTGCCGTGTCTTCCCCTGCTCCGCGTCATCCCCTTCCTAGGGCTCGCCGTCGTCCATTGCCATGGTGCTCTCGGTGAGGCGTGGTCAATGTGGTCAACGACCGAATTCCATCGGAAGAATAATATACGTGGAGAGGCTGACAGCTGGGTCCATGGAAGCCGCAAGGAAGTGCCTCCTTATTACGCGGAAAATAATTATTCCTCCACCTGACAGCAGGGACCCACCAGACGCCCACCAGTATTTCGAGAAAAAAAACGTTTGCCCCTAACTGTTGGGACCCACCCGAGGGCCACCGTATTTCGCGAAAAAACGTTCCCCCTACTGTCAGCTCGGACCCACCGGAAGTGCCTCCTTATTACGCACACAAAAATGAATACCCCTGCTAGCTGGGACCCACCTTGGTGGGAGGCTGACTTGTGGGCCTACTAAGTTAAGGGGGATGGAGGGCTTTGTCAACTTAGTCAATATAAACGATTCTAGCTCCAGTGACCTACGATGTCCATCCAATGACCGTAGTGCTTCTTCAACCTTTGGTCTTCTTACTCCAGCCGCCCAAAGCAGCGCCAGTCGTGCCGCATGCTCCTGCCTCCCGTGGCCGGCTGTGCTACCGCGGAGGCCTCACCGCCCCTACTATTCCCACCGCTGGCCAGGCCCTGCGGCGATGGCAGCCTCATACCGCAGCCGAACCAGTGAACCCTCGTACTCCTCTCCGCGCGGGCTTCCACTGTCGCGTCTTCCCCGGCTCCCATCGTCCCCTTCCTAGGCCTCGCCATCGTCCACCGCCATGGTGCTCTCGGCGAGGCGTGGTCAATGTGGTCAACGACCGAATTCCATCGGAAGAATAATATACGTGGAGAGGCTGACAGCTGGGTCCATGGAAGCCGCAAGGAAGTGCCTCCTTATTACGCGGAAAATAATTATTCCTCCACCTGACAGCAGGGACCCACCAGACGCCCACCAGTATTTCGAGAAAAAAAACGTTTGCCCCTAACTGTTGGGACCCACCCGAGGGCCACCGTATTTCACGAAAAAACGTTCCCCCTGCTATCAGCTCGGACCCACCGGAAGTGCCTCCTTATTACGCACACAAAAATGAATACCCCCTGCTAGCTGGGACCCACCTTGGTGGGATGCTGACTTGTGGGTCTACTAAGTTGACGGGGACGGAGGGCTTTGTCAACTTAGTCAATATAAACGATTCTAGCTCCAGTGACCTACGATGTCCATCCAACGACCGTAGTGCTTCTTCAACCTTTGGCCTTCTTGCTCCAGCCGCCCAAAGCAGCACCGGTCGTGCCGCATGCTCCTGCCTCCCGTGGCCGGCTGTGCTGCCGCGGAGGCCTCACCGCCCCTACTATTCCGACCGCTGGCCAGGCCCTGCGGCGATGGCAGCCTCACACCGCAGCCGAACCAGTGAACCCTCGTACTCCTCTCTGCGCGGGCTTCCACTGTCGCGTCTTCCCCGGCTCCCGTCGTCCCCTTCCTAGGCCTCGCCATCGTCCACCGCCATGGTGCTCTCGGCGAGGCGTGGTCAATGTGGTCAACGACTGAATTCCATTGGAAAAATAATATACGTGGAGAGGCTGACAGCTGGGTCCATGGAAGCCGCAAGGAAGTGCCTCCTTATTACGCGGAAAATAATTATTCCTCCACCTGACAGCAGGGACCCACCGGACGCCCACCAGTATTTCGTGAAAAAAACGTTTGCCCCTAACTGCTGGGACCCACCCGAGGGCCACCGTATTTCGCGAAAAAACGTCCCCCCTGCTGTCATCTAGGACCCACCGGAAGTGCCTCCTTATTACGCACACAAAAATGAATACCCCCTGCTATCTGGGACCCACCTTGGTGGGAGGCTGACTTGTGGGCCTACTAAGTTGACGGGGACGGAGGGCTTTGTCAACTTAGTCAATATAAACGATTCTAGCTCCAGTGACCTACGATGTCCATCCAACGACCGTAGTGCTTCTTCAACCTTTGGTCTTCTTGCTCCAGCCGCCCAAAGCAGCGCCGGTCGTGCCGCATGCTCCTGCCTCCCGTGGCCGGCTGTGCTGCCGCGGAGGCCTCACCGCCCCTACTATTCCCACCGCTGGCCAGGCCTTGCAGCGATGGCAGCCTCACACCGCAGCCGAACCAGTGAACCCTCGTACTCCTCTCTCCGCGGGCTTCCACTGTCGCGTCTTCCCCGGCTCCCGTCGTCCCCTTCCTAGGCCTCGCCGTCGTCCACCGCCCTGGTGCTCTCGGTGCGGTGTGGTCAACGTGGTTAAGGAACTACTTCCATCGGATGTGGACTGTACGTGGAGAGGCTGACAGCTGGGTCCACGGCCACAGCAAGGAAGTGCCTCCTTATTACGCGGAAAATAATGATTCCTCCACCTGACAGCTGGGACCCACCGGACGGGCCACTGTATTTCACAAAATAAAACGTTTCCCCTCATTGCTGGGACCCACCAGCTACATCTTCGCATGCAAGGAAGTGTGTCTGGGCAAAAAAACAATTCACCACCCTGACTGCTGGGACCCACCAGCTACATCTTCGCAGGCAAGGAAGTGCCTGACAGTCAGGACCCTCCTAGTCGAAGCGTACGTAGCGTTGTCATTCTGGTCGCGAACGTGTACGTACGTATATACTGGTGGATGTAGAGGCGCGCACGTGTCATAGTAGAGGCGTGTAATGGTCGTAGTAGAGGCGCGCACGTAGCATGTACACGTACGTACATCGGCCAGGGTGCAAGAAAGAAAATACGTCCACGTATGTGTACATACGGGCGGGGTCTCGAACGCCTACTCGTGCATACGTACGGCCAGGGCTCGTGTACATGGCTGGGTCGGAACAGAGAAACAGTGTCGTCGTCGTGTTCATGGGGAGGCAACAGAATGCGTCGTGTTCATCGGGAGGCAACGGAACGCGTGGGAGCCAACCGGCTCGGTCGGAACGGAATGCGTGGTCGTGTTCATCGGGAAGGCTTGGACGGAACAGGCGATGGAGACGAGGCCTGAACGGGGTCCTGTTAATCGGGAGGGGTCTGGCGTACCGCAAAATGGAGGAAACAGACCTCCTATGGTCGAAACGGGGGTCCTGTTGATCGGAGGGGTGTGGCGTACCGCAAAACGGACGAAACGGACCTCTTATGGTCGAAATGGGGGTCCTGTTGATCGGGAGGGGTGTGCCGTACCAAAAAACGGACGAAACGGACCTCCTACGGTTGAAACAGGGGTCCTGTTGATCGGGAGGGGTGTGTCGTACTGCAAAACGGACGAAACAGACCTCCTAGGGTCGAAATGGGGGTCCTGTTCATCGGGAGGGGTGTGGCTTACCGCAAAACGGGACTCCACGGGATACTGTTCATCTCCACCGTCGACCTCCTCCAGCCTCCACGGGCTCATGTTCATCCAACCTCCACCGCGCGCTACTCTACCGGCTACTGTTCAACCACCCCTCCACCATCTACTGTTCATCCAGCCCTCCACACCACGGGGTCCTGTTCAACCACCCCTCCACGGGCACCCCTCCACCGTCTACTGTTCATCCAGCCCTCCACCACACCACAGGGTCCTGTTCATCCAGAGGCAACGCCACCGCTCACTGTTCATCCAAACCCCCCGCAACACTCACTGTTCATCCCAGAGGCAGCATCGATCGGCTTCAGTTAGCAGCAGTAGCGAAGAAATCGCTCGATTGGGTTCAGTTAACATCCATCGATCGATCGCTCGGGTTCAGTAACGCGTAGCCTGCAGTGCAATCACTCGGGTTCAGTTAGAGCCCAACACCTCGCTCGGGTTCAGTTAGAGCCAACGCCTCGCACACATGCGCGTGCATGTACGAGAGAAACGCGCATCGCTCGGCCCCCGACCTCACATCGTAACCGGGAACTCCCCAAAATTTTCCTCCCCCTCGCTTCTACCACAGTTTATTCCGTCATGGACGGCCGAAAGAATGTCATGCAGCTGCGTCTCCGGCCCGCCCAGGACGAAAAGCCCATTTTATGTCATAGAAGTAGGAGCCCACCACATGTATGATGATACCTGGTTTTGTCACAATTATCGTCATAGAAGTGTCATATGTATGACATAATTTTTTTCGTTTGGCCCAAAATGTCATGGATGTGTCTTTTTTTGTAGTGTAATCACCCAGTTATGTTGTGATGTTTGATAGCACAAAAGGCATTCCTCCGGTATCCGGGAGTTGCATAATCTTCATAGTCAAAGGAATATGTATATGCCATGAAGAAAGCTATAGCAAGAAAACTAAACGATCAATATGCTAAGCTAACAGATGGGTCATGTCCATCACATCATTCTCCTAATGATGTGATCCCATTCATCAAATGACAACACATGTCTATGGTTAGGAAGCTTAACCATCTTTGATTAACGAGGTAGTCTAGTAGAGGCTTACTAGGGACACGGTCTTTTGTCTATGTATTCACACATGTATCAAGTTTCCGGTTAATACAATTCTAGCATGAATAATAAACATTTATCATGATATAAGGAAATATAATATAACAACTTTATTATTGCCTCTAGGGCATAGTTCCTTTAGGGTTAGAAAGGTGGCCCCTTCTCCCCTTTTTTGTTTAACATGGTGGTGGACGCGCTCGCCTCCATCCTAGACAAGGCAAAGGCGGTAGGCCATATTCGTGGGATCATTCCCCATTTGGCTGGCGATGTTGGGATTGAAGGAAATATGCCCTAGAGGCAATAATAAAGTTGTTATTTATATTTCCTTATATCATATAAATGTTTATTATTCATGCTAGAATTGTATTAACCGGAAACTTAGTACATGTGTGAATACATAGACAAACAGAGTGTCACTAGTATGCCTCTACTTGACTAGCTCATTAATCAAAGATGATTAAGTTTCTTAGCCATAGACATGAGTTGTCATTTGATGAACGGGATCACATCATTAGAGAATGATGTGATTGACTTGACCCATCCGTTAGCTTAGCACTATGATCGTTTAGTTTATTGCTATTGCTTTCTCAATAACTTATACATGTTCCTATTACTATGAGATTATGCAACTCCCGAATACCATAGGAACACTTAGTGTGCTATCAAATGTCACAACGTAACTGGGTGATTATAAAGATGCTCTACAGGTGTTTCCGATGGGGTTCGTTGAGTTGGCATAGATCGAGATTAGGACTTGTCACTCCGATTGTGGGAGAGGTATCTCTGGGCCCTCTCGGTAATGCACATCACTATAAGCCTTGCAAGCAATGTGACTAATGAGTTAGTTTCGGGATGTTGCATTACGGAACGAGTAAAGAGACTTGCCGGTAACGAGATTTAACTAGGTATGCTGATACCGACCATCAAATCTCGGGCAAGTAACATACCGATGACAAAGGGAACAAACATATGTTGTTATGCGGTTTGACCGACAAAGATCTTCGTAGAGTATGTAGGAACCAATATGAGCATCCAAGTTCTGCTATTGGTAATTGACCGAAGATGAGTTTTGGTCATGTCTACATAGTTCTCAAACCCGTAGGGTCCGCACGCTTAACGTTCGATGATGATTTGTATTATGAGTTATGTGATTTGATGTACCAAAGATAATTCGGAGTCCCAGATGTGATCACGGACATGACGAGGAGTCTCGAAATGGTCGAGACATAAAGATTGATATACTGGAAGGCTATGTTTGGACACCGGAAAGGTTTCGGATTGGTTCGGGCATTTTCTGGAGTACCGGGAGGATACCGGAACCCCCGGGGAGTTAATGGGCCTTAATGGGCCATGGTGGGAGAGAGGAGAAGGCGGCCAAGTGGGAGGCACGGACCCCCCAAGCCCAATACGAATTGGGAAGGGGGCGAGCCCCCCTTTCCTTCTCTCCCTCTCCCTCTTCCTTATTCTCCCCTTGGGGCGCGCCATAGAGGGCCGACCCTCCCCTCCTCCACTCCTTTATATAAAGGGGAGGGGGGCACCCCATAGACATACAAGTTAATCTCTTAGCCATGTGCGGTGCCCCCCTCCATGGATTTCCACCTCGTTCATATTGTCATAGTGCTTAGGCGAAGCCCTGCGTCAGTAACTTCATCATCCCTGTCAACACGCCGTCGCGCTGATGAAACTCTCCCTCGGCCTCAGCTGGATCTAGAGTTTGAGGGACATCACCGAGCTGAACGTGTGCAGATCGCGGAGGTGTCGTGCGTTCAATACTTGATCGGTTGGATCGCGAAGACATTCGACTACATCAACCATGTTACTTAACGCTTCCGCTTTCAGTCTACGAGGGTACGTAAACATACTCTCCCCTCTCGTTGCTATGCATCTCCTAGATAGATCTTGCATGATCGTAGGATTTTTTTTGAAATACTGCTTTCCCCAACAGGGATTTCCCTCCTCCAGTACATCGACGACACCATTATTCTGGTGGAAGGCTCGGATGCGGACATCTCCAATCTGAAGTTCGTCCTCCTCTGCTTCCAACAGTTGTTGGGCCTTAAGATCAACTTCGACAAGAGTGATGTGATGGTGATGGGCTAATCTCTTGAGGAATGCCGAAGCATCACCAACTGGCTTAACTGTCGCTTGGGCCCCTTCCCCATGACCTACCTGGGGATTCCCATTAGCGACTGCCGGCTCTCTGTAGCCGACTTGCGGCCGTCCATGGCCAAGCTGCAGTTGTGGAGCCTTGGCAGGGACGGTGGTTGTCTAAGGTTGCCCGGACGATTCTCATCAACTCTTCCCTATCCAGCTGTAACACCCACGATGCGGCTATATCTCCCATGTGCGGAGCACGACTTAGAGGCATAACCGCATTGTAGGCATGTCGCAAGAGGGGTAATCTTTACACATCCCATGTACTGAATAAGAAAGAGATACAGAGTTGGCTTACAATCGCCACTTCACACAATACATAAATATAGCATTACATCATCCAGATACAATCAAGTTCCGACTACGGAACCAAAATAAAGACAACCCCAAATGCATAAGATCCCCGATCGCCCCAACTGCGCTCCACTACTGACCGTCTGGAAAGGAAACGTAGTAACGTCCCGAGTCCTCATCGAACTCCCACTTGAGTTCATCGCATCCCTTGGAATGGCATCATCGGCACCTGCAACTAGTTTTGGAAGTAATCCATGAGTCACGGGGACTCAGCAATCTCACACCCTCGCGATCAAGACTATTTAAGCTCATGGGTAGGAAAAGGTAGTGAGTTGGAGCTGCAGCAAGCACTAGCATATATGGTGGCTAACATACGCAAATGAGAGCGAGAAGAGAAGGCAAAGCACGGTCGACAAGCTACAAAGATCAAGAAGTGATCATGAAACTACTTACGTTCAAGCACAACACGAGACCGTGTTCTCTTCCCGGACTCCGCCGAAAAGAGACCATCACGGCTACACACGCTTTTGATTCATTTTAGTTAAGTTAAGTGTCAGGTTTTCTACAACCAGATATTAACAAATTCCCATCTGCCCATAATGGCGGGCACGGCTTTCAAAAGTTCAAAACCCTGCAGGGGTGTCCCAACTTAGGCCATCACAATCTCTCACAGTCAACGCAGGATATTCCTTCTCCTAGGACGACCCGATCAGAGTCGGAATCCCATTTACAAGACATTTCGACAATGGTAAAACAAGACCAGCAAAACCTCCCGATGTGCCGACAAATCCCGATAGGAGTCACATGTATCTCGTTCTCAGGGCACACCAGATAGGTCAAGCTACGAGTAAAACCAACCCTCAGGTTGCCCCGAGGTGGCCCCGCACGCTGCCCATTTTGGACCAACACTCAGAGGAACACTGGCCTAGGGGGGGGGTGTTTAAAATAAGGATGACCCTCGGGCTCGGGAAAACCAAGGGAAGGTTATAGGTTGTTAGGAAAATGTAAAACCAAGGTTGGGCCTTGCTGGAGGAGTTTTATTCAAGGCGAACTGTCAAGGGGTTCCCATTATAACCCAGCCGCGTAAGGAACACAAAATCAAGGAACATAACACCGGTATGACGGAAACTAGGGAGGCAAGAGTGGAACAAAACACCAGGCATAAGGCCGAGCCTTCCACCCTTTACCAAGTATATAGGTGCACTAATGTAAACAAGATATAATAATGATATCCCAACAATAAACATGTTCCAACAAGGAACAAACTCCAATCTTCACCTGCAACTAGCAACACTATAAGAGGGGCTGAGCAAAGCGGTAACATAGCCAAACAAAGGTTTGCTAGGACAAGGTGGGTTAGAGGTTTGACATGGCAAATGGGAGGCATGATAAAGCATGTCGTAGGTATCACGGCATAGGCATAGCAATAGAGCAAGCAACTAGCAAGCAAAGATAGAAATGATTTCGAGGGTATGGTCATCTTGCCTGCAAAGTTCTCCGAGTTGATGTAAGCTTGATCCTCATAAGCGTACTCAACGGGTTCCTCGATCACGTACTCGTCTCCCGGCTCTACCCAAGGCAAGAACACAAGCAAGGAAAACACAATCAACCACGGTTCAATGCACAAGCAACATGACGCAAAACATGGCATGATATGCGGGATGTAATATGCAATGCATATGCGTACTCCGGAAGGAAAAGATTGAACCAGCCCTCAACTTGGCAAACCAAGAGTGCCGCTGGAAAGATGAGTTGATTTCGGTCGAAATCGATATAAAGATCACCAGAATCGGATGCACGGTTTGCAAATTGCAAGAAAAACAATAATGGCACAATTCCGCGATTAACAGCATGATGCCATCTAAAATGCAAGAAGAAACTAAGCTACTGCACTCTGACATGGCAACAAAGCACATGGCTGTGATCTAATCAAGATGCTTGACAAAAGATGAACATTGAGCTACGGCTAAATCACACAATAGCAGGTTAAAACAAGCATGGCAAAAGTGCAAAAGATAACAACATCACAGACTTAGTGAAAATAACAACATGCCAGGAATTAACATCAGGAAGCAATGGTTAGAACAAGATAACAACATGCTACAGGATCAGAACATAGCAAAACAAGGCATGGAATGAATCTACTCAAAACATATAACAAAAGTCCCTTACTGACCATAAGCCAAAAGGGCACAGAAAACATGATGGTACCCACGTAAACATAGCAAGTTTCGTTAACAGATTCAGACTTAGCAGAAAACTGGACATGGCAAAAACAGAGTTACGTAGGCATATTTGCAAGGTCGATGCACACAACACATGGCATTTCATGACAAACTAAGTATACTCCCAGCAAGAAGACATGATCAAGTAGCTAACCATGGCAAGAACAATCTCAAAGAATGCATGGATCAACTACAACAACCTTGGCAAAATTGATTAACACGTAAACAATCTGCCAGGAACATTTTATAGCAAAAGTAGAGCAATATTGAGTCATGCTAGGGTACTCCATAAATGCAAACAAAGACATGGATGGATAGAGCACAACCATATGCCCAAATCATCCTTACTGAACATGCTCAAAAGAGGCATGGATCACACTGTAGCAACATGAATACATGGCATAAAAATAACATCAGGGAAATAACTTGGTAGAATTCTAAGTCCCTGAAATCAGCAACATCACGAGAGCTACTTTGCATGCTTGTGCTAGTCATCACATTGATCACAAAAATACATGGCATACACCCCTGTAAAGATGGCATGGCATAGCCTAAAACACATGTAGGGCTCAAGTCCATAGGAGGCACACAATAATCATGGCAAAAATGACAAATGCTCATAATCTGATAAGAATTAGGAACTAACATTCTATAGCACTATTGCAACAGCATTTTAGGCATCAATATGGACTCAAACAAGCATGGTGCAATGGAACAAAATGAAGAGCACATCCTAACGAACATTCCAATATATCACACGCACAAAACGGAGCTACGGATGATGAGATATGGCCTGATGAACATAGCTAGAAAAAATATGCAGAAAAAGACACAGACAAAAATTGAGGTCAACCCTAGTGGATCTGGATCCAGATCTAGCGCACGGATTACGAAGTTCGCCGGAGATGCTTCGCTGGAGTTGTGGAAGGAGGGGGCCGGAGGGAGGGAGCCGGTGGCCGGAGTCGAGGGAGCCGGTCCGGCGGGCGGTGAGGTCTCCGGCGGAGACGGGAGCAGGGTCGCCGGTCGCCGGATGGTGCAGGGAGGCGAAGGCCCGCGAGCGGGGCGGCGGAGCACTTGGGCGCGGGGTGGCGGCGGCTGGGACCTCGAGGCCCGGCTGCGGCCCTCGGCGGGCCGGCGCGGCGGCGGCGGGAGGTGGACACGTGGCAGCGCGCGAGTGGTCGGGGCGCGGCGGCGGACGCGTCCGGCGCGGAGAGGGGCTAGGTTACGGTTTCGGGACCCAAAATTTCGGAGGGGGGGCTATTTATAGATTCTGGGAGCTACGAGAGTCCAAATGAGGTACGGTTTTCGGCCACTCGATCGTGATCGAACGGCCGAGAGGATGGAGGGGGTTTGGATGGGTTTTGGGCCACTTTGGAGGGGTGTTGGGCTGCAACACACATGAGGCCTATACGGTTCCTTGGTTAACCGTTGGAGTATCAAACGGACTCCAAATGGCACGAAACTTGACATGCGGTCTACCGGTAGTGTACCAATGCCGCTTGGCAAATCTCGGTCCAATCCGAGAATGTTTAACACCCGCACATGAAAAGAGGCAGAAGGGGGCGCCGGAGGGCGTAGGAGTGCCGGAATGCAAAACGGACAACGGGGAAAATGCTCGGATGCATGAGACAAACACGTATGCGAATGCGATGCACATGATGACATGATATGAGATGCATGACATGGACAAAATGCAAAATGAAGACAAAACCCAACCACGAGGGAATATCATAACTTAGAGCCAAAACTGGCAAGAGTCGTTGTATAAATATGGCAAGTTACATACGGGGCGTTACAACACTGCACCACTACGAAAGGAACTCGTCTCGAGATCTAGGACTAGAAAAACTCCGGATATTCGGAACGGAGGTGGTCCTCGCCTTCCCAGGTGGCTTCTCGGTCGGAATGGTGTGACCACTTCACTTTCAGGAATTTGATAGACTTGTTGCGAGTCTTGCACTCAGTTTCTTCAAGAATAGCAATGGGATGCTCATGATAAGACAGGTCTTCTTGGAGATCAATCTCTTCGAAGTTGATGGTGTGGTCAGGAGTCTTGAAACACTTGTGAAGCTGAGACATGTGAAACACGTTGTGCACATTTGCAAAGTTGGATGGAAGCTCAAGTTGATAGGCGAGGTCGCCTCTTTTGCCAATGATCTTGAAAGGACCCATGTATCTAGGGGCAAGCTTCCCTTTGATACCAAAGCGACGAGTACCTTCCATTGGAGAGACGCGGAGTTAGACATGGTCTCCAATCTCGAAAGCCAAGTCACGATGCTTGCTATCATAGTAACTCTTCTTGCGCGATTGCGTGGCTTTGAGATTTTCACGAATGACTTTGCACATTTCTTTAGCCTCTGTGGTCAAGTCATTGCCAAGAATTTGGCGTTCACCAGTCTCTGACCAATTATGAGGAGTACGGCACTTCCTGCCATAGAGAATCTCGAATGGGGCCTTGCCTGAACTCGCTTGGAAGCTATTGTTGTAGGAGAACTCGGCATATGGAAGACAATCTTCCCACTTCATACCAAAATAAATGACACAAGCCCTGAGCATATATTTAAGAATTTGATTTAATCGCTCGACTTGTCCACTAGTTTGAGGATGAAAGGCTGTGCTGAAGCGAATGTTGGTGCCCATGGCCTTCTGAAAAGAATCCCAGAACTTAGAAGTGAAGATGCTTCCACGATCTGAAGATATCAACTGCGGAATGCCATGGAAAGAGACAATCCTGGAGGTATATAGCTCTGCCAACTGAGCTGATGTGATAGATTCTTTGATAGGAAGAAATGAGCCACTTTAGTGAGCTTGTCGATGACAACAAAGATAGCATCATTGCCACGCTTGGACTTGGGAAAACCGGTCACGAAGTCCATCTCAATATGGTCAAACTTCCATTCTGGAATGGCAAGAGGCTGGAGGAGACCAACTGGTCGTTGGTGTTCTGCTTTCACTCTTCTGCAGACATCACATTCATTCACGAACTGAGCAATCTCGCGCTTCATTCGAGTCCACCAATACGACTGCTTGAGGTCATGGTACATCTTTGTACTTCCAGGATGATAGATAGGAGTGAATTGTGAGCCTCGTTCATAATGACTTTACGAAGGTCACCCTTAGGAACAACAATTCGATCCTCGAAGAATAGAGTATCTTTGTCATCAAGGCGATAGCACTTATACTTGGGTTGGCTCTTGGCAATCCCAATCTTCACCTTCTTGACCATGGCATCAAGAAGTTGAGCCTCACGAATCTGATCTTCCAAAGTAGGAGAGACTTGGAGGTTGGCAAGGAATCCTTGAGGAACAACTTGGAGATTAAGTTTGCGGAAAGCTTCACAAAGGTCTGGTTGGAAGGGCTTGAGAATCAAACTGCTGCACTAAGCCTTCCTACTCAAAGCGTCAGCAATGACATTGGCCTTGCCTGGAGTATATTCAATACTCGGATTATACTCTTGAATCATTTCGACCCAACGAGTCAGCCTGAGGTTGAGGTTGGGCTGAGTGAAGATGTACTTGAGACTCTTATGATCAGTGAAGATGTACACTTTTCTTCCCAACAAGAGATGTCTCCATGTTAAAAGAGCATGGACAACTGCCGCCAACTCCAGGTCATGAGTGGGGTAATTATTTTGGTTGGGCTTCAACTAGCGAGAGGTATAGGCCACAACTTTCTTCTCTTGCATTAACACAGCACCGAGACCTTGCAGGGAAGCATCACAGAAAACCTCAAATGGTTTGGATTCATCAGGAGGATTCAGAACTGGAGCTGTGACTAACTTCTCTTTGAGGGTGTTGAAAGTGATGTCACATTCAGGCGTCTAGACATACTTCACATGCTTCTGGAGAAGGTTGGAAAGAGGCTTCGCGATCTTAGAGAAATTCTCAACGAATATTCAACAATAGCTTGCGAGCCCAAGAAAGCCGCGGAGCTGCTTCACATTCTAAGGCAGTTCCCAATTCACAATTGTAGACACCTTCTCAGGATTAACAGCTATGCCCTTGGCGGAGATGATATGCCCAAGGTAGAGAACCTCATCGAGCCAAAACTCGCACTTTGAAAACTTCGCATAGAACTGATGTTCTCTGAGTTTTTCGAGCACCAATCACAAGTGCTTGGCATGATCCTCCTTGTTCTTGGAAAAGACCAAAATTTCATCGAGATAGACCAAGACGAAGTCATTTGTGTAAGGGTTGAAGATGAAGTTCATCATGCGAGAGAATGTTGGAGGAGCATTACCAAGGTCGAAAGACATGACAGTGTATTCATAAGAACCATAGCTTGTTCTGAATGCTGTCTTGGGGATGTCTTGTTCACGAATGCGAATCTGATGATAGCTCATCGGAGGTCAAGCTTGGAGAATACTTGAGCACCTTTGAGCTGTTCGAAAAGCTCGTTGATGTTGGGAAGTGGGTACTTGTTCTTTATGGTCTTCTTGTTCAATGGACGGTAGTCGACACAAAGTCGGTCCGTGCCATCCTTCTTCTTGACAAAAAGAACACCACCACACCATGGAGAAGAACTTGGTCGGATGAGACCCATACGCTCTTGTATATCGAGTTGTTTCTCCAGCTCCTTCAACTCTTCTGGTCCAAGCTTGTGAGGACGTTTGCAAACAGGTTCCGTGCCAGGCTCAGGATCAATGACGAATTCAACTGGCCGGTGAGGAGGCATTCCTGGAAGCTCTTCTGGAAAGACGTCTTGATATTCACAAACGACTGGAATCTGAGAGATGGCATTCAGCTCGCCCTTCTCATTGAGAGAAAACAGTCGAATGGTATCATCACGAGCAGCAAAGACGATCACATCCTTAGACGAGTGTGTCAATTGAATCTGCCTGGCAGCACAATCAAGTTGAGCTTTGTGCTTAGAAAGCTAGTCCATGCCGAGAATTAGATTAATATCTGAGTTACCAAGGACCATTGGAGAAGACAGAAACTTATAGTCACCCATCTTAATAGAAACATCTGGAACCACCAAACTGGCACTCAACCGTTTACCCGGAGAAACGATATCCATGGATTTTCCCAAATGAGAAGAAGTGAATTCATTCTTGGCAAAAAATGGTCTTGACATGAAACAATGCGATGCACCAGTATCAAAAAGAACTTTTGCAGGAATATCATTGACAGGAAGGTTACCCATGATCACTTCTGATGAGTCCTCTGCCTGAGCTGCGTTCATCATGTTGACCTTGGCATGCTTGGGATTATGCTTGACCACTGCATTGTTGGCAGATCTCACGGGAGGAGGCAGAAGACGCCTCTGGTTGAAGCATTTGTTTGCATAGTGACCCTTCTGCTGACACTTGTTGCATGTGACCTCTGAGAGCGGATGGTGATAAGGAGCACTTGACCTTGGAGCATGAGACGAAGTTTTGTTCTGAAAGGCTGGGTTGGGGGGGGGGGAAGATCCACTGCCACCTTTGCTCTTCTGCTGATAAGGCTGACGGAACGGAGGAGGAGGAGGCAACCAGTACTTTTGCTGCGTAGCTGCCACTTGAGTTGAAGAAGAAGAAGGAGTTGCATGCCTGACTCTCTTCTTAGAAGCATCGCACTTGAGCTGAGCAGCCTCTTGCTTTAGTGCCATGTTGTAGAACTCATCATACTATTTCGGCTCAAAAAGCATGAGAGCTAGTTGCAGATCTTCTCTGGGACCACCTCTCAATTGGTAAATCATGCTCTTCTCGTCAGGGACGTCTTGCTTGGCGAAGCGAGCAAGCCTGTGGAACATGATGTTGTATTGGTAAACAGACATACTGCCTTGCTTCAGATTGCGGAACTCCTCACGCTTACTCTCAACAACACTCTTAGGAATGTGGCGAACTATGAAGTCTCGGCGGAAATCATCCCAGGTAATCACATGACCTCCTCTAGAATCTTTGTACTGTTGATACCCCTCAACAGCTTGGTCTTTGAGTTGGAACGAAGCAAACTTGACACAGTCCTCAGGCCTGACGTTGCTACACTCAAAATGTTTGCAGATATCCACGAGCCAATCATCAGCGTCTGTGGCCTCGACACAGTTACTGAAAGACTTCGGCTGGTTTGCGAGGAACTGGTTGAGGGTAGCAAACTGAGTTTGATTGTTGCCATGGCCTTGATTTCCTTGGTTGCCCTCTTGCAAGAGTTGCATAATCATCTGCGTGTTGGCGTTGGTAGCGGCCATCACATCTTGCCATGCCTCCGGAGGTGGAGGTGGTGGCGGAGGTTCCGGATTCTGATGCGTTGGAGGAGCCATCCTAAAGAGGGTGACATCCGTTAGCATCATGAAATACATATATTCAAGCTGAATCAAATGGATCGAAATTGCAACATATAGCCTTAACATTCGAACAAGAATGAACGAATGGATTCCAAATTAAATTATCACGCTTCCATAAATTGAGAAGCCACTTAGATAGAGGTAGATGAATAAAACAACAAGGTACGGATATGAACAAATAATTGGTAAGGATTACCCAATCACAAACCAAATATCTGCGGGAAGAAATACTAGAGCTACATGAATTCCCACCTATAAAACTCCCGAAACTTTCCGGTTATGCAATCAGGTGTTGGGGATACAGGGGAAGCATAATATCTCACCCAAAACTAGCAACTCCTACATCCAGCTGTATCCATCCTTCAACACATAACCAAGAAACCTTCGAAAATCATTTACCTCAACCTTCGAAAAGCATCCGTTATACGAGTTATGGCAATACTCCCGAACTCCCGCCCAGTATTGGGTGTCGTCGAGGTTATCTCACCAACAACTGCATAAAAGAGATTTTCGATGTCGGCGAAACTCAGGTATTCCAGAACTGCAACGATAAAATTGTGACGACAACACCTCGGAGCTCAACTCCCCGGGACACTGCCACAACCCCTAAATGTCAGGAGGCACCAAGAACAATGTTCTCATCACAAAACCATCGGAACGATTCCAAGATACCTGCGTGATCCTAAAAAAATTCGTGAAATTTGTGAAGAGAAGAGTCAAAACTCTACGTCAGGAGGCCTCACGAGAGCGATGGAGGGACTGGTAAGTAAAAAGAATCCTACTCTCCGATATATATAATCCTATAAGACTCAAAACATTTTTCTAGACTCAACAACGCCAGCGATTCGATCAAGCAGGGGGCTCCTAAGTCGGGGAAGGCTCTGATTACCAACTTGTAACACCCACAATGCGGCTATATCTCCCACGTGTCGGAGCACAACTTAAAGGCATAACCGCATTGTAGACATGTCGCAAGAGGGGTAATCTTTACACATCCCATGTACTGAATAAGGAAGAGATACAGAGTTGGCTTACAATCGCCACTTCACACAATACATAAATATAGCATTACATCATCCAAATACAATCATGGTCCGACTACGGAACCAAAATAAAGACAACCCCAAATGCATAAGATCCCCGATCGCCCCAACTAGGCTCCACTACTGATCTGAGATTTATCTTGTAATCGAGTTAGTTTTGTTAGGGTTTGATCCCTAGTATCCATTATGTTCTGAGATTGATGTTGCTATGACTTTGCTATGCTTAATGCTTGTCACTAGGGCCCGAGTGCCATGATTTCAGATCTGAACCTATTATGTTTTCATGAATATATGTGAGTTCTTGATCCTATTTTGCAAGTCAATAGTCACATACTATGTGTTATGATCCGTAACCCCGAAGTGACAATAATCGGGACCACTCCCGGTGATGACCATAGTTTTAGGAGTTCATGTATTCACTAAATGTTAATTCTTTGGTCCGGTACTCTATTAAAAGGAGGCCTTAATATCCCTTAGTTTCCAATAGGACCCCCCTGCCACGAGAGGGTAGGACAAAAGATGTCATGCAAGATCTTTTCCATAAGCATGTATGACTATTCGGAATACATGCCTACATTACATTGATGAACTGGAGCTAGTTCTGTGTCACCCTATGTTATAACTGTTGCATAAGGAATCGCATCCGACATAATTATCCATCACTGATCCATTGCCTACGAGCTTTTCACATATTGATCTCTACTTAGTTACTTTTCCGTTGCTACTGTTACCATCACTACAAAACCAATACTATTACTTTTGCCATCGTTACCGTTACTTCCATATTACTTTGCTACTAAATACTTTGCTGTAGATATTAAGTCTTTTAGGTGCAGTTGAATTGACAACTCAATTGTTAATACTTGAGAATATTCTTTGGCTCCCCTTGTGTCGAATCAATAAATTTGGGTTGAATACTGTACCCACGAAGACTGTTGTGATTCCCTATACTTGTGGGTTATCAGGACTATTTTCTGGCGTCGTTGCTGGGGAGCATAGCTCTATTCTTTGAGTCACTTGGGATTTATATATGTTGATCCCTATGAAGAACTTGGAAGATGAAAGAACCAAAATTTTCCCCTCAACTACGAGGGGAGGTAAGGAACTGGCATCTAGCTCTGCACTTGATTCATGTTCTTTTTTGAGTAAACTTGCGACACATACTCCTGCTATTCATTCTGATATGTCACATGTTATTGATGATGCCACTTCTGCTATGCATGATACTTATGATGAAACTACTTCTATACTTGATAATATTGTGCCATTAGGTGAATTTCTTGATGAAAAACTTGCTAGGGTTAGAGAGAAAGAAATTATTGAAACTAATAATATTGATGAAAGTGATGATGAAATTCTCCCCATAGATATGAATTGCCTGTTGTGCCTAAGGGTCATGTTATGGATGAAGAAACTGCTAGAGATCTTTTAGCTTGCAATGATAGATATGATCTTAAGAACCTGTTAGCTAAGCTGAAAGAAAAATCTTTGAAAGCTAGAATGAAATATGACCCTTATTTTGCTACTTCCCCTATCTATATTCTGATAAGGATTATGATTTCTCTGTCGATCCTGAGATAATTACTTTGGTTGAATCTGATCCTTTTTATGGCTATGAATCTAAAACTGTTGTGGCACATCTTACTAAATTGAATGATATAGCCACCCTATTCACTAATGGGAAAAAATCGTTACTACTATATCCTTAAGTTATTTCCATTCTCATTAAAGGGTGATGCTAAAATATGGTTTAATTCTCTTGATCCTGGTTGTGTGCGTAGTCCCCAGGATATGATTTATTACTTCTCTGCTAAATATTTCCCCACTCATAAGAAACAAGCTGCCTTAAGGGAATATATAATTTTGTGCAAATTGAAGAAGAGAGTCTCCCACAAGCTTGGGGAGGCTTCTCCGATTACTTAATGCTTTGCTTGATCATCCTCTCAAGAAAAATGAAATACATGATATCTTTTATAATGGACTAACCGATGCTTCCAGAGACCACCTCGATAGTTGTGTTGGTTGTGTTTTCAAGGAAAGAACTGTTAGGCAAGCTGAATTGCTATTGAATAATATGTTGAGTAATAATAATGATTGGACATTTCCTGAACCAACTCCTAAGCCAACTCCGAAGAAAAGGGGTATTCTATTTCTCAGTCCTGAAGATATGCAAGAGGCAAAGAAATCTATGAAAGAAAAGGGTATTAAAGCTAAAGATGTTAAGAATTTACCACCTATTGAAGAGATACATGGTCTTGATAACCTGACACAGGTAGTAAAGGTAAATTATCTCTATAGATTTGATGAAGGTGATATTCCTCGTTATAAGTTTGCTAGCCAATGCTTAGTGAGTTTGATAATTTTATTGTTAAATAAGAAAACTTCAATGCTTATGTTGGTAGACAGTTGAAACGTAATGCTTGTATGATTGAACACTTGAGTGATTATACGTCTAGAGTTAAAGGTGAGCTTTAACTTATTAGTAAACATGCTTCTATGGTTACCACTCAAGTAGAACAAGTGCTTAAAGCTCAGAATGATTTGCTCAATGAATTAAATAATAAGAAAAATGATAATGTTCTTAGATTTGCGACTAGAGGGGGTAAATGACTCAGGAACCTTTGTATCCCGAGGGCCACCCTAAGAGAATTGAGCAAGATTCTCACAGAACTATTGTTGATGAACCTAGTTCTTCTAAGAAGAAGAAAAAGAAAAATGATAGGACTTTGCATGCTTCTAGTGAACCTGTTGTTGACACACCTGAGAATCCCAATGATATTTCTACTAGGAAAAATGCCCGTGCGTTGCAACGGGTACAAAATAAATATATGTGTGTGCTTCAAAGTTTGAAGAAAAAAACCACTTTGCATACATGGCACGATTGCAACTCAGATCTGAATGAAATTTTCCATGTATATGAAATAGCAAAGTTTAACACACTACCCAGTGATGTACCAGTATAAGTCTTGTCTTTCATAAGTCAGGAACAGGTCTTGTATCTCTTGTGATGTGATTCATCCCTATGTCAGAAGATAGTTAGAAATCAAAGCAGTGTGTGGAAAGAAACATGTAAGAGAGCGCTATAGTGACTATTGTTGGCAACAGGGAGGTAGTTATAGACACAGTAAAATATGTTGGTATGGCCTATGATTTTTGCTTGGAGAAAATAACTACAGAAAAGAGCACAAATACGTAAATAATTTGGTATGATGGCCCAACTAATATATATGTTGCTCTAATAAATTGATTAGATATTGGCTAAAAGCCAAATAATCCCTTCTTCACTATAGACAATAGCTAGAGCAAGGGATTAATGTATCATGTAAAGTAAACTGCCAAATCCCTCTTTACTATTGGATATTCTTAAGAAAACATAGTCCTGCATGTATATATTGCGCAAAATGAATGAAGAAAAGGAAACATATTCACTAAAGGTAAAAGTAATTGCACTCTGACATGAAGATGAAGGTAGACCATCAAGTTGCAGTAAGTGATGTGCTGGACAGTGATATACAGTATGGTTGTTTTGTAATGTGTCCCCTCGTATTTAAATATGCGATGTGATGCAACAGTAGACAGTAAACAAACAAAAAATGGCCGCCATACATGATTGTTAGAAAGAGGCCTCACATTTGATCGATATCATGATTGTTGCGCCATGATACACCATTTTCAATCTTGGAAAACCGACCGGCCTTGTTCATGTCAGACTTGCACAAAGGTTATACACGTCTTAGATTCTATTGAATTCACTACTGGTTTAATTCTCAAAATTTGGTCTCAACAAATAGAAAAGGTAAGTAAGTATTAGCAGAACGAAATGTAATTAATGTCACTTAAAAACCAAAATAGTCCACCCAAATGCAGTTATAAAAATACCACGGAATCGGTATGATCTCTGTGCTTGTTTGCTTGCCACCGATCTATTCTTCTAATTCTTGTATATTGTACAACATAGAATAACTAAACATATGCAAAAATGTTTACAAGTCACTGGAAACTAAATCAAACTGGATGGTTAGTCAAGTCGTTCTCAAATAGCGAAGCATGTGTAGGAGCAACCCGCAGATATTGGTCTATTTTCACTACCAACTCACATACAGAATTTAATGAGAATGCAAAATATGGAAAAAGAGGATCACACGAATAACTGTTATCTAACAACATCTATATCAGCTCTCCACGATTGCCCGCAATGTACATCAAGGCTTTTTCTGTTGCAGGCTTGGAAGTACTAACAAAAGAGAATCACAACATACTATTTGGTGCGTTGGACTATTATCACATAGTTAAGATGCAACATAAGCATTAAGACGGAATTTCATAAGAAATAACACATAAATACAATAAATATGAGAACTACCCGTGGTGACATGGTCATCATGTACAACATTAATCTGTTTCAGGAAAAAGGGTAAAATAATTAAATTGACCAAAGATAAAAATGCATGTATACCCAAAACATTTCTTAAAAAAACTCATAAACTTGAGAAAATATATCACATGCCAACTATAACGACAAATAGTGAATAGGTAATCCATGGCAAATAAAAGAAAGCATAATCAATGAAGGGAGAAGACAACTTCATAAATTGTTGATTAGGGCCATCCTTAGAAACTTAACAGTTAACACCATAGCACCCACAGAAAACAGAATAAACGTGCCCTGACAGATCTGAACAATCACATAAGCAATTTTCAACAGGAAGCCATTCAGAATTGACAGCATAGGGAAGAACATTGATATTATATATGATTGCTACAATTTTATTTTGATTCAAAAAATTGTTCTTTTTTATTTGGGATCCAGAATCTGGACAAGCTCACTGATGGATCATACACGCATATAATTGTGTTAAGAATTGAATTCGCCCTATAGTGAGTCGTATTACAATTCACTGGCCGTCGTTTTACAACGTCGTGACTGGGAAAACCCTGGCGTTACCCAACTTAATCGCCTTGCAGCACATCCCCCTTTCGCCAGCTGGCGTAATAGTGGGTGAATATGCTCCTAGGTTGCCGTAGATATAGCTGTAGACAACGGGGTCGCCGCCTTGAACCACTTGGAGTAGAACGTCGGCTCACTCCCAGGTTCACGTACTGCCACAGCAGCAGTACTGCCGGTTGAAATGTGAAGCAAACCATTCCTAGTTAGATATTTTAAGCTAGAATAAATCCCCAATTATATGTTCGTGTGCACTACTACAGAAGACAATTATATGATCCAAGTAACAAAGTTAAATAGGAATAGCCTCGTACCAGTGTTGTCCTACGGTTCTAGCACCACAGCACTACACCATGACGCTGTGTGCTATTCGTTCAACACAACCAACAATTTTCTTCTACGAGCCATCTCCCAGTTTCGGCACCTATTTTTGGCAAAATAATGAAACAAAGACCATTACAGTTGATTAGAGATGGTGTTTTACTATTCTGAGACAATGCACCATATTCCTTATCCATCTGCTGAATTACACAATATCATCTTATAGAAATTATAGCTTGATGATGCATTATACCAACAAAACATGGACAAAAAGTAAGCTCAATCTTGACCAAACATATAATGAAAATGAAAACTCAAATAAAATACAACTTTTCTGTTACCATGAGAACTAAAATACTTTGTATTATCTAGTAACCGAAACAATTTTCTATTCTTTATTATTCAGTTATCAAAACAATTATCTAGCTACTCTGTAGTGTATCGAAAAGGTTTTGATTTTATCAGCCTACAATATGCATCAAAGACCCGTTGTGCAGATACCTCAGCTTCGACATAAAAATTCCACTTGCTCTTAATCGAACATCACTTTTAGAACGGATTAACATGAAAATAAACTAAAAGGAAAATTACCGAGTTGTTTATCGCATTGGGATGCTTGCAGTCCTGATTTTGTGCCACGTCGTTGTGTACAGAGCATTGAACTGCATACATGTCATCTTCAAACTTTACAATTTGGATATGTTGTTCTTCAATCGCTATATCTCAAATCAAGTCTAAATCATCAAAATGATGGAAACTAACTTCTAAAGTATGTTTCTGTGGACATAAAGGGAAATTAATGGCCTAATTCGTATCTTTCTAATACAGTATGAATTATGAAGATGGTTTCGAAGAAAATAAATTGTTGATTCCAGGCACATGCATCATACCTTTGCATATGGTGTTCGAATATTGCTCTGAAGGAGATCTAGTTTGTAGTAAACAATTGTATGTAGCCTGCAGATCGCCAATTCTTTGGTTGCAGCTTTTCTTCGCTGGTGGCATGGAGCACATTGAAGGTGAGGATGAGGGCGCTGGATGATTCCGAGGATGAGGTCGTCAGGAAGCAGGCTGATTCTGTCCTCATCTTGGCCGCTGTTGATCCTGTAGGATGCGACTCATCCTCCACCTCTGACATGCATCCCTGATCTGGAAGGAGCTGGGCATAGAGCGGGGCGGCCGCGGCCAGAGCTTCCGCGTCTGTGTCGTCGTAACCCTCGGTCAGATCCGAGGCACGCTGATTCTGACGTTGCACCGCCTCCCACACGTCCTCCTCCTCCCGGCCCTTGATTGTGGCGGCGAGTAGCGCGTTGAGCAGCCCGTCACAGGTCGGCGGCGCGCGCTCGAGCCGTCCGACATGAGCCCGGAGTGCGGCGGCCTGGGCCTCGTCATTGGCGAACCGCGCGCGAAGGACTCAGATGGCGCGGGGAGGAGGGCGAGGTGGAGAGTAGGCAGGCCGGAGTTTGGGGAGGACGTCGCGACGGAGTATGCGGGCCGGCGGCGGATCCAGATGGGGGTGACAGGAGGGGTCGCTTGACTCGGGGTGGGTTTTTTTTCTTTTTTTGTCAAATACGAAACGTTTTTCACTTATTTTCTAGACCGCGGGTAAATTCCTTAATAACATAGGGATTGTTTCACAAAATTGCCGCGACGGTGAACCCGGAGACTCAATCCGTGCTTTATTATTAGGGAGAGATTTCTGATGCTGAAACACAATCTGGTAATGGAACATGAACCTAGTGATAATATTAATGATGATGTTCATGTTGATGCTCAACCTAGCAATAACAATGATGTAGAGATTGAACCTACTGTTGATCTTGATAACCCACAATCAAAGAATCGACGTTATGATAAAAGATTGCTAGGAAGCATGGTAAAGAAAGAGAACCATGGGTTCAAAAACCCATGCCTTTTCCTCCTAAACCATCCAAGAAAAAGGATGATGAGGATTTTGAGCGCTTTGCTGAAATGATTAGACCTATCTTTTGCGTATGCGATTTTTGACTGATATGCTTGAAATGAATCATTATTCTAAGTATAGAAAGATACTTGCAAAATAAAAGAAAGATACCGGAAGCTGAAATTTCCACCATGCTTGCTAATTATACTTTTAAGGTGGAATACCAAAGAAACCAGGAGATCCAGGAGTACCAACTATACCATGCTCCATTAAAAGAAACTATGTTAAAACTGCTTTATGTGATCTTGGAGCCGGTGTTAGTGTTATGCCTCTCTCTTTATAATCAGTAGACTTGATTTGAATAAGTTGACACCTACTAAAATATCTTTGCAAATGGCTGATAAATCAACTGCATATACCTGTCGCTATTTGTGAGGATGTGCCTGTTGTGGTTGCAAACGTTACTATTTTAACGGACTTTGTTATTCTTGATATTCCCGAGGACGATAGTATGTCGATTATCCTTGGTAGACCCTTTTTGAATACTGCAGGGGCTGTTATTAATTGCAAGAAAGGCAATGTCACTTTTTATGTTAATGGTTAATGAGCATACGGTACACTTTCCGAGAAAACAACTTCAAGTCCACAGTATCAATTCTATTGGAAAAATTCCAATGATTATTATTGGAGGTTTTGAATTTCCTCTTACTACTATCAAGAAGAAATATGATATTCTTATTGTTGGGGATGTTCATATCCCCGTTGAGGTAACTTAGTGTTATTCGAAAATTCTCCGGTTTCATGCGATTCGGAAAGAGTTTGTTAACAAGACTTGATCAACCTTGTTAGTGGATTCCTTTTGATGAGCATGAGACGGATGGAGTTAGAAAGCAAAACTCTCTGTACCCTCCTTTTTACTTTCTGTTATTTAGATTAAATAAAGCAAAAATAGTATTTTCTATCTGTTTTCTGAATTATCCTTGCAATAAAAAATACCCCGAAAATAAAAGTTCTCCAAATGCCCTGAAAATTTTAGATGATTTTTTGTAGAATATTAAGAATTATTGGCACCGAGAACACACCTGGGCGCCACACCACCTGGCCACGAGGTTCCAGGGCGCGCCCATCCCCATGGGGCACGCCCCCTTGCCTCGTGGACCCCATGTGGCCCCCTCCACTTATTCCTGCACCCACGCACTTCGTCTTCCTCCATAAAAAAAATCCTCCCACAGCTCAAACCCGAGTTCTAGCTCATCTTGCTGCCATTTTCGATCTCCTTGCTCAAAGCTTCATTCACGAAACTGTTTTTGGGGATTATTTCTTTGGTATGTGACTCCTCCAATGGTCCAATTAGTTTTTGTTCTAGTGCTTTATTTATTGCAAATTTTTGCTGCTAAGGTGACCCTGTTCTTGAGCTTGCATGTCAAATTTATATGGTCCCAAGTAGTTCTAATACATGATATAGTCCCTAGGCACTTGTAGGAGTAGTTGCTATCAATCTTGTTGAGTTTGATTCACTTTTATTTTGAGTCACTAAAAATTTCAGAAATTTTTCAGAGGAAGAAATATGTTTAGGAAAACGTACCAAGGTGGTTCCTCAAGGAAGAAAGGCCCAAGGCTCGCGATACGTGAGCTGGACAATGAAATACCAAGGGAAGCTCAAGTGTTGCCTTGTGAATGGCCGTTAGAGGAGTTCATGGTCCAGGCAGGCATCAAGGATGAATTTGACGCGTATGTGCGTAACGCTGATCTTGAGGACATAGTGTCAGATAAGTGCCGGCAATACCACTATCTAACTGATTCCTTTGTGAGAAGGTTTAAATTTACATCCTCGCACAATTCTCACATTGTTTTATTTGATCTTTATGATAAATCATATACCATGGACCTAGAAGATTTTAATACTGCTTGTAAACTCCCGCACTGGGGCAATGTTAGTGAACCTCGCAAATCTGAATATAAAAGACTTTCTTGCTAGTATTACTGTGGGGGGATCTAGGGAAATCACACAAGCTACCATAGGGAGCATTCATTTCCCTTCCATACATTATTTTGCTCTCTTCATTGGTAGATGCATTAGCGGTAAAGATGAGGCTTTTCACATGTGCGTTCCAGATCTTGGTGTCCTCAAGAGTGTGGTATTAGGTGATAAACAATATAACTTGGGGGCTATTGTTGCACATAGGTTGCATCACAACAGTATAAGTGGGGATTTGTTTGGTGGAATTTATGCAACTCGTGTAGCTAACTATCTTGATATACCCATACATGGAAATGATATAGAATTACCTCCTACTTACCTAGATTATAATGCCATGGTTCGCCACCAGTTTGTTGAGAGGAATGAACAATTCCTCTAGTACCGACTAATCTTTGACAGACGGCGCATTGTCCATATCGCCCTCCCTGCACCTACTTTCTTTGACTTTCAGGCAAAACGGAGATATGTTATAACCAGGGAGGAGGCAAACGAGTACGAGAGGAGGATGGAGGCAGCTCGCCTCCAAGCTGCAGCTTGTCAGGCAGTAGCTGCCGCATCTCAGTATGGCCCTAGTTACAACTTTGGTTATCTGCCAGGCCAGCAGTGGCCATAGACCAACTTAGGCCAAAAGCCTAAGCTTGGGGGAGTATGTATTCCTCACCGACATTACATTGATGTTCACACACTCATGCCAGTTGTTGGTGCTCATACTTTTTCATTGTACTATCCATCCTAGTTTATTTTCTTTTACAAGCTTTCTTCTTGTGTGTTTGAAAAACTATAAGAAAAACCAAAAAATTAGTTGTAGCTTTTAGCTAGTTTACTTTCCATGCTTGTAGTAGTAATTATTAAAAGAAAACCAAAAATATTTCTCGTTCTTCTTTTGCTTGTTGGGAGCTTTCCCATGTAAATAGTTTTACTTCTTTTCTCTTCTTTGGGGGTTGAGAGGAGAAGACCATGATGAAAATGTTGAGTGGCTCTCATATGCATTATTGTTGATCTAACCAAGAGCCCATATTACCTTGTCTTCTCCCTTGAATTGAATGCTTGCAGATTCTAGCTTAGTCCAATGCACGTGCACTATTATTATTATCCAAACTGTTCGGTCGTGCAAGTGAAAGGAAATAATGACGATATATGATGAACTGATTGAGATGAGAAAAGCTGGTATGAACTCGACCTATCTTGTTTTTGTAAATATGATTAGTTCATCGTTCCTGATTCAGCCTATTATGAATGAAACATGTTTGCAATGACAATTAGAGATTATAGTTTCTCATGCCATGCTTAATTAGCTAGGAGTTTATAATGGTTTACCTTGCATGCCAACATGCTATTAAAATGGTTGTGATGTGGTATGATAGGGTGGTATCCTCCTTTGAATGATTCGAGTGGCTTGACTTGGCACATGTTCACGCATGTAGTTGAAACAAAATCAACATAGCCTCCACAAATATTTATGTTCACGGTGAATTATATCCTACTCATGCTTGCACTCAGTGTTGATTAATTTTAATGCATGTCATGACTGTTGTCGCTCTCTAGCTGGTCGCTTCCCAGTCTCTTTCTAGCCTTCACTAGTACTAAGCGAGAATACTGCTTGTGCATCCACTTCCATAAACCCCAAAAGTTATTCCATATGAGTCCACCTTACCTTCCAATATGCGGTATCTACCTGCCGTTCCAAGTAATTTGTATGTGCCAAACTCTAAACCTTCAAATGAAATTCTGTTTTGTATGCTCGAATAGCTCATGTATCAACTAGGGTTGTCTATATCTTCCATGCTAGGTGGGTTATTCTCATGAGGAGTGGACTCCGCTCCTCATTCACGAGAAAATGGCTGGTAACCGGGATGCCCAGTCCCTTGCTTAAATTAAAATAATTGCAAACAAAACTCCCCTAGGATTGTTGTTAGTTGGAGGCACCCGTTGTTTCGGACAAGCCATGGATTGATGTTTGTTGGTTGTCGGGGGTTGGGTGCAACATATGCCAAAGGATGGCTTATCATGGTGGGAGCGAGTAGAACGTCGCCGGTGCCTGGACTGGGATGAGGCATAGACACGAACGCCGGCGTACTTTACCAAGGTTCGGGGCTCTCCTAGGAGATAACACCCCTAGTCCTACTCTGCGGGGTCTCCGCATGGTCACTAAGGCACAAGTGGTACAATGGTGCTCCTTGAGATGTTTGCTAGAGGTGGAAGAAGGCAGGCACGCTCTCTCCTCCTCTAGGTGTGGGTCTAGTTCTAACAGGTTGGAGCCCTTTGCATGGGTGCCCTGGGGGTTTATATAGGCCTACCCATCCCAGGGGTACATCGGTAATCTGACGGGTGTAGGACCCGGCTGTCAGTGTCTCCGGTCGCCAGCTCCTCACCGGCTGCTGGGGCCCGCCGTCGGGTGGGCCCTGCCGACTGGTCTGGTTCGGAGCCGACAGGCCGCTCCTGCCGCTCGTGGGTCTTGCCGGCTGCTGATCATTGTAGTTGTGGTGCTAATGATGCAGGCTTGGTCGGGGGAGCGTGGCTACAGTCCCGCCGCCTAGTGGGTGATTATTGTAGCCACACTGCATCCCATTTGGTTGATGGTGCACATGGCCCGAGGGAGGGATAAGCCGCCTGCCGGAAGCCGGCTTCCCTTAGGTCCGGCTGCCCTGGCTTCTTTTGTATTTAGGGCTCTCACTGCCTGGTAGGGCCCGCCGCCTGCAAGCCGTACCGATAGGCCGTCGTGGGAACAGGGCTCCGCCTGTCAGGGGTGACGTTTGGGGGAGAGGCAACAGTGCCACGTCGTGCGGAGATCTCCGCCTGTACGAGGCACTCTAGCCACGCCCAGCCCTGGATTCGTGGGCATGGCTATGTTGTAGCCATGCCCGGTCTTGTCTCCTTGATAAGGGCGCAGACTTTGAGGGCGCCATTGGCCGACTACTAGGGGTCGCCTCTCTGGAGGCCGCTCACTAGGAGTCGGCCTGTCGTGATGTCGTCTTCTGGAACTCGGCCGCCCTCGGCTAGTCGGCCGCTCGGCCAACCGGCCGCCAGAAGTCGGAGATCTATCTTGACGTCTCGAGGGGCGCGGCCAGCCCCATGGTCTTGAAAGGTTCAGGGGCTCGGGTTAGGCTACCCGTGGCCCATTACTCCGACAATAGTCCCTGAAGCTGGTGAGGGTCCACGGTTCATGGAAACGGGGAGCCTCCACAGTTTCCTCCTCCGGGTGCTCTGAAGGAAATTTCATCCGACTTCTGGGAGCCGGTTGGAAGGAGTCAGATAGGTCCAATCGGATCCTTCTGGGATCTTGAATGCATCGGCTGGAACGAGGTGGCGTGCTTGCTAAGCTTCTCTGCCCGCCGCCCGTCGTGGGCGTGCCACATGGCGCCGGCCAGCCGGGTTGGCCAGCCAGCCCACGCGCGTGACGGGACGCGACCATAGGCCGGGCCCGCCACTACCAGGCCTCGGGCCGCGAGCGGATCCACTGCGACCAAGGCGGGGCGGTTGGGTTTCCCCGCGGAGTTACTGCGTGCAGTACCCGCGCGGTAAAGGCAGGAGCGTGGGGTCGTGGGCACTGTAAATCCCACGATCCCACGCCCGCCCCCTTGGCTTCGTAGCCCGTAGGCTATAAGTACAGGGAGGAGATGGAGCGGCAAAGCACGCGCGCACCTCCACGCCAGTCTACCTCCCTCTTCTTCTCGCCGCAGCGCCCCGAGCCCCGCCGAAGCGCTGCCGTAGTTCATCTCCGTCGAGCTTGTCCGTCAACCTCTCATCCCCATGGCGCGCGCCGGAGCCTAGGATGGCTCCACAGTTCATGAATACCACATCGACTTCCTCCGCCAAACGCGGCGACTGCCCAACCAGGACCACGTGAGGGTTCGCCTCGCGCCGGAGGGGGAGATCTCGTCGGCGAAGGAGGAGGGTGAGCGGGTCGTCTTCCGCTCGCACTGCTTGCGTGGCCTCGGCCAGCCGGCGAGCGGCTTCTTCCGGGCCTTCCTTGAATTCTACAACCTCAAGCTGCACCACCTCACCCCGAACACAGTGGTGCTGCTATCCGCCTTCGTCACTCTGTGCGAAGGCTTCCTCGGCGTCCTCCCCACCATCGAGCTTTGGGGGGAGTTTTTCTACACCAAGCTCGACACCGTTGTCGTGGGCGTGCCGGCACAATGCGGTGCCTTCATCGTCGTGCGGAGGCCGGGAGGCGACAATCCATTTCCTCCCATCACGTTGATCCAGTCGGTGAAGATGTCGCAGCAGTCATACTTCTACGTGAAGAGCATCTTCACGGAAGGTGATGGGGTCAACCTGCCGTCTTACGTTGCCGGCCCGCCGACCGGGAGGCGGCCCAACTGGTCGTACCGGGCCAAGACACTATCGCCTTCTGGAGTCGCCGCCATCGCGCGGCTCCGGGTGCTGGTACAGTCGGAGGGCCTGACCAGGCCCGACTTGCTGTACGCCTTCGTGGCGCGCCGGGTGCTCCCGCTCCACGGCTGCCCTCACATGATCTGTCAGATGAGCGGGCATTGGGACCCAAGCCGGCTGTGCACCAAGGAGATGCCTCACCCAGAGGTAGCTCATATGGTGAACTACCTTGCGAACTGCAAGCTCACGGAAGAGTGGCGGTTCGGCAAGGAGCTGTATTCTCGCGCCAACCCCCCGCCTATGGTAAATTTCCTTTCCTTCTCTTTCTCTCTTTCTTTTTTTGCCGAGTTCCGTTCATCTAACCTGACCAGCCGGCACTCCAAACAGAGCGCCCTCCTCCAGCCGGCAACCGGCGCCGCGGGGCCAGAGCGTCAATTTCTGCCCGACCGAGCGGAGAGCGACATGGATGACCCCGACTTGGGGGCAGCGGCCTTGGAGGACAACACCGTGGGAGGGGGCGGCGCAGTGGGCGGCTCGGGGCTCGGAGCTAGCCTCGAGGACTAGCCAGACGATAACGCAGGGGAAGTCATCCCGCACCACCAGCCAGGGTCCGACCAGCAGGGCGCGAGCTCGTCTGCTGCGCCGGCAGCCCGAGGTGGTGCGCATAAGCGCAGGGCCGCGCCGAGCCTGTTCGGCAGCCGGCCGAAGAAGCCCAGGGGCTCAGCCACGGTGACCAAGCGGGATGAAGCGGCCGCGAAAGCCAATCGCTTCCGCAAGTCGGTGAAGGAACCACAGCTGGTTTCCACGTAAGTACTGCCTTCCTCTCGTACTTTCTCCTTTCTTGCTAATCTTGTTTGAGTTTCTTCGCTTTGTTTCCCTTGATTTAGGGCCCCGCTCTCTCTTGAGAAGTCAGTCACCGCCTCCATCGTGGGGTCGGCGGAGACTTCCACCACAACCCGGCGGATTGATCCGGCCGCCGCCCTTCGGGAGGCGACGAAGCGGAACGTGCGGGAGGCGCACGAGGAGCAGGAAGCCGCCCGCCTGGAGAAGGCGGAGGCAGACAGGGCGGAGGCCGCCTCTTTGAAGAAGCTGGCGGAGGCTGGAGGCCGCCACCACGACGAAGGAGCAGGCTGAGGAAGCCGCACGCCGTCAGTTGGTGATGTTCTTTATCCCCCTGAACTCTGCGCCGCCGCCACCGGAGTTCGTGGCATAGACTGGGGAAACCGGCGGTGAGCACCCTACCATGGAGAGGGTCAGCGGCGACATCGCCACGCTGGACGTAATTGTGCCACTGCCACCACCTTCTGAGGAGGCGCGAGACAAGCAGCCGACCGACCCGTCGGCGCCACCAGCCGGAAATGAGATTGTGATGGGCCCGACTCCTGGGGTCCACACACCCTTACGCCGCCGACTCGTGAAGGCGGCCTTGGCGCCACGCCTGCTGGAGACCGATACCGCAAGCTCCTCAATCCCGAACACCGAGGCGACCAGCGCCGCGCCCACTAGGTGGGCGCAGGGAAGCGGGACAGGCCCTCTGAACAAGGCGATCCTGAACGTTCAAGCCAAACTCCGTGCCGAGGCCGACGCTCTCAAGCTCTGCAATAAGGCATTCGTGGACTCGCGAGAGGCCATCCGGGTACGCTTCTTAGTTCTTCATTTTTAACTCTTGTATTGCTTCATGGGGGCGCGCCAGCGCACCCACTGGGTGTAGTCCCCGAGTTCCGGGCCAGCTGTCGAGCAGGCGACCCAGAACTTTAATTAGCAAGCTCCAAGTATTAATATATTTGCTGCAGGACTATCATAACCTCCGTGCGGCCGCCTTCAACTCTAGAGTCCAGGAGTTGGATCAACGTGCCATCGACTTGTCGGAGAGCCGGAGTAAGTCCTCTTCTTTCTCTGTAGGGGCGCGCTGGCGCACCAGCGGGCTGTAGTCCCCGAGATTCGGGCCGACTGCTAAGCAGCCGGGTCGGATCTTCCTGGCAACTTCATCTTTCTTTGCTAATTGTTGACGTCCTTTCTTCTTCTTCTTTTGCAGGAGCCAATGCCGCCCTTCAATGGCAGCTGGGCGAAGCCAACACCGCGCTGCGTGCCAAGGAGGTGGACTGCAGCAAGCTGGCCGAAGAGCGCGACCGGCCGGTCATGCAACTAGCGGAGCAGGCGGAGCTTCTCAAAAGGGCTCAGAAGGAGGCGGAGGACAAGGAGGCGGGTCTCCTTGCTGAGTTCGAGATCGAGCGCTCCGCCTGGACCGACAAGGAGGCGATGCTGACGGCCGGCTTTGGCGAGATCAAGGACATGGTCGATGGTAAGCCGCCTTCTTTATTCCTTCTTCAAACCGCCGGCTTCTGATCAAGCCGACTTCTCATTTATGTTTTAACTCTTTGCTCTATTGTCCTGCCAGACTTCTTCCCAGGTCACTCTAGTGCCGCCAGCCAGGCTATTGAGGCCGACCGCGAAGGACGAAGGGCAGAAGGCGAGGAGATCGCCGCCAATGCCCCTTGTACTCTCCGCAAGCAACTTCTCAGCATCCAGGCTCGTTTTCGGCCGACTCATCGGATGCTGCGCCGCCTTCAGCGTTTCGGTGCCCAGGCAATCGCCTCCCTGTGGCCTGACTTGCCGAGTACACCAACACTGGCGTCTTCATCCCGGAGCTGGCCGAGAACAGTGCCGAGGCGCCACCAGAATGGTTCGGGCTGAACCTGGAGGATGGCGAGGACTCGGCCGAGGTGATCGACTCCAGTGATGAAGGAGAAGACGAGGAGGAGGAGGAGGAAGCCGAAGAGGGGGCGCCATAGGTCGGAGCGGACGGCCAGCCTCAACTCGACCGCGCCTCCAGCAACGAGCCACGCCCAAGCGAACCGGCTGCTGCTAAAGGTGACCGAGCGGAGACCGACCAGTCAGCCGCTCCAATAGACGGCACCACTGACTCCACCATTCCGCCGAACCCGCCTGCCACCTCCTAGGCTGCCTTTTTTCCTTTATTTCTTCCTGCTTATTAGTCTCAACAAACTTTGTTAACTTTGCACAATTCCACCCACGGGGTGTTTTTCAAACTCATGTTGGATATCTTCCAAGGGCCTTTTGATGTGTAAATATATTATCTGAGTTCTATCTTTCCTTGCCTTCTTCTCTTTTGGCTTTCTTCCTTTGCCGCCTTCCCTTGGTTGTCGTCTTGCCAGCCGAACAGCCACTCTGTGGACTGTGGTAGGGTCAAGTACTTAGCCACTTTTGGGAAGGCGAGTACTTAGCCGACTAGAATTTTCTGGCAAGTTAAGTAGAAGCCGGCCGGCCGGCTGCTCGGCAGCCGGTCGGTGAGGTGAGAAGCCGGCTAGGACTATGTGTATGCTTTAGGTCCTTCGCCATTTTTCATGCAGTCACCCTTTTCGCCTTAGCTCCTGCCGACCGAACAGTAGCTCTGTGAGCTGTGACTCTGGCAGGAGAAAGCTAAGGTGCCAACACACTACTTGTCCGGCTGCAGGAAGCATTTCATAGTACAAAGTGGCAAGTCCCCGGGTCGACTGGTCGAACCCGATGCCAGACGGTTTAATGGGATGGCACAAATGACAGGCATAATAGTTATCATATAGATAAAAGAAGGCAGTCCCCTAGCTCTTCTTGGGGGACCTAGAGTCTTCGTACTTAATACAAAAGTTGGCGTGATACATACTGCTTTTAACTGTAAAACCTTTGAAGGAGATTCACATTCCATGGTCGCTCCGTTTCCTTGCCGGAGTCATCTCTTTTGCGTGCTCGAGGCTTCTGAGCGTCAATGAGGTAGTAGGAGTCGTTTCCCAACACCTTGCTGATGATGAAAGGGCCTTCCCAAGGTGCCGAGAGCTTGTGTTGGCCGGCTGTTCGTTGGATCAGCCGGAGCACAAGGTCTCCTTCTTGGAAGGATCTTGGCTTGACCTTTCGGTTGTAGTATTGGCGCAGAATCTACTGGTAGATGGTGGACTGGCTAGTGCCAACAGCCTGCCCTCTTCCAGCAGATCGACACCGTCTTGTCGTGCTTCTTCTACCTCCTCTTTGGTGTACATGGTGACTCGAGGGGAGTCAAATTCTATGTCCGTCGGGATGAAGGCCTCGGCACTGTAGACGAGGAAGAAAGGAGTGAAGCCGGTTGATTTGTTCAGGGTTGTGCACAGACTCCAAAGGACGGCTGGCAGCTCGTCGAGCCAGCAGCTGGCTGAACGCTCTAGAGGCTCGACCAGCCGGGGCTTGATGCCGGACAAAATAAGGCCGTTTGCTTGCTCCACTTGGCCGTTTGACTGCGGATGGGCTACAGACGCTAAGTCCAGTCGGATGCCCTGTGTCACGCAGAAACGGGCCAAGGCGCCCTTGGCGAAGTTCGTGCCATTGTCGGTGATGATGTTGTGTGGTATGCCATACCAGATGGTGATATCAGAGATGAAAGTCACAGCAGTCGGACCATTCAATTTCTTGATTGGTTTTGCTTCTATCCACTTGGTGAACTTGTCCACCGCGACAAGCAGATGAGTCATGCGACCTCGTGTTGTTTTGAATGGTCCCACCATGTCTAGGCCCCAGACAGCAAAGGGCCAGGCAATGGGGATAGTCTTGAGTACAGAAGCCGACTGATGAGGCTTGGAGCGGAACATCTGGCACCCTTTTCATTTCTAGACCAAGTCTTTGGCATCTTCTAGAGCAGTCGGCCAGAAAAAACCATGGCGAAAAGCTTTGGCAACAAGCGCCCTTGAAGTCGCGTGGTGACCACACTCGCCTTGATGGATATCTTTGAGGATTGCCTGGCCTTGCTCTGGCTCTACACAGCGCTGGTAAACACCAGTGACGATGCGCCTCACAAGTTCTCTGTTGACGATTGTGTACGCTGATGCCCGGCGTTGCACATGCCGGGTCGAGATCTCATCAGTCGGCAATTTTTTGTTCACCAGGAAGTTGAGGATGGGGTGGGCCCATGAAGGTGCTGCAATTTCTTTGATTGCTAGGACTACCACTTGCACGAGGGTGGTTGGGCTGGGAGGCGGTGGGTTGGAGTCGGCCGCCGCTTGCTGAATTGATGAAGTCCCCGGGCCGACTGCCGCAGTCCCCGGGTCGGGCTCTGAGGTCCCAGGGCTAGGTGCGACTGCTGCAGTCCCCGGGCCACCTGCCGAAGTTCCCGTGCCGGCTGCTGGGGCTCTTAAGTCGGATCCGACTGCTTCAGGAAGAGCCGGCACAAAGATGGAATCCGACTCTGGCGATGGTTTAACAGACGGCTTGAGGAGGCATTGCAGGGCGACGCCGGCTGGTATTGCTTGCCGGGAGCCAATTCGTGCTAAGGCGTCGGCTTGCTCATTGTCATTTCTTGGCATGTGGAGGAACTCGCACCCTTTGAAGTATCCACTGAGTTGATGTACGAGGAAGCGGTAGCTGGCCATATTTGCATCCTTGGCGTCCCAGTCGCCCGATGAGTGCTGGACCACCAAGTCGGAGTCTCCATAGCACAGGATCCGGTGAATGCCGAGTTCCTTGGCAAGCAGGAGCCCGTGTGTGAGCGCTTCGTATTCAGCAACGTTGTTGGAGGCGGCGAAGTGGATTTGCAGCACATATCTGAGCTTGTCGCCTTTGGGAGAGGTGAGGATGATGCCGGCTCCTAAACCGGTGCGCATTTTGAACCATCAAAATGCATCCACCAATGGGTGGAATCTGGCGCTCGCGGTAGGTACTGGGTCTTGGCCCAGTCGACGAGGAAGTCGGCCAGCGCTTACGACTTTGTGGCAGTGTGAGGTTGGTAGTAGATGGTGTAGGGGGCCAAGTCTATGTCCCATTTGGCCACTCGGCCTGAGGCATCCCGGCTTCCAATGATCTCGGCAAGTGGGGCTGTGCAGACCACAGTGATGGGGTGCTCTTGGAAATATGGCTTCAATTTCTTGGCAGCAAAATGCACGCCATAGCACATCTTCTGGTAGTGGGCGTAGTTCTTCTTGGAGGTGGATAGTAATTCTCTCAGGTAATACAGCGGTCTCTAGACCGGTAGAGCTCTGCCTTCTTCCTTGCGTTCCACCACTTTGACTGTGCTGACCACCCGGCTGGTAGCGGCGATGTAGAGGAGCATGGGCTCCTTAGGAGTCGGGGCCGCCAGGACAGGCGGAGTGGTCAATATTTTCTTGAGCTGGAGAAAATCTTCATCCGCCTTGTCGTTCCACTCGAAAAAAGTGGTCTTCTTCATGAGCTGATACAGGGGAAGAGCCTTCTCGCCCAGCCGACTGATGAAACGGCTGATGGATGCCAATAGCCGGTGAATTTTTTTACGTCCAGCAGTTGGGTGGGCACCTCCATCCTCTCGATGGCCTTGATCTTCATAGGGTTGCACTCTATGCCATGCTCTGAGACCAAGAAGCCAAGAAGCTGGCCGGCCGGTACTCCAAAGACGCATTTCTCCGGGTTGAGCTTGATCTGAAATCGGCGCAGATTCTCAAGGGTCTCCTTGACATCTTCTAGTAGCGTCCCATGCTTCTTCGTCTTCACCACCACATCCTCCGCATAGACATGAGTGTTGCTGCCGAGTTTCTTGAGGAGACACTTCTGCATGCACCGTTGAAACGTGGCACCGGTGTTTCTCAAGCCGAATGTCATGGTGAGGTAACAGAAGGCTCCAAATGGCGTGATGAAGGCGGTCTTCAACCTGTCGGCCGGGTTTAGCTTGATCTGGTGATACCCAGAGTATGCATCCAAAAAACTCAACAGGTCGCATACGGCTGTAGAGTCAATCACTTGGTCGATTCTTGGCAGAGCGAACTGGTCTTTGGGGCATGCTTTGTTGAGGCTGGTATAATCAATACACATGCGCCACTGCTTGTTCTTCTTTAGCACTAGGACCGGGTTGGCTAACCACTCTGGAAAGAACACCTCCATGATGAAGCCGGCTGCCAGAAGCCAGGCTATCTCTTCTCCAACAACTCTTCTTTTCTCTTCTGACAGGCGGCGCAACGGCTGCCGGACTGGCTTGGCATCAGGTCGGACGTGTAGTTTGTGCTTGGCGAAATCCGTCGGAACACCCGGCATGTCCTTGGGGGACCATGCAAAGATGTCCCGATTCTCATGGAGGAAATCGACGAGCTCGCCTTCCTATTTACCATCAAGGTTTGCACCTATGACATCGTATCTCTCCGGGTGCTCCGGGTCCAAGGGTATCTTCTCTGTTTCTTTGGCCGGCTTGAACGAGCCCTCGGCTTTTGACTCCTTGGGGTTGGGTGACATTTCTGGCTGCTTGCCTGCCGTTGCCACAACCCGGTCAAGGAGCCGCTTCTCTGCTGTGATTACAAGGGACTCGGCCAACCGGTTGCTCTCTGTAGCGCAGGCAAACGACTTCTTGTAGTCTCCTGCTATGGTCGGGATCCCCTTAGAGCTCGGCATATTCATCTTTTGGTAAGCATAGTGGGGAACTGCCATGAATTTGGCCAGGGCAGGCCGGCCAAGTAATGCATGATAAGGGCTCTCAAAGTCGACCACTTCAAACCAGACTGGCTCTCGGCGGAAATGACTTTTGTCCACGAAGAGGACATCTATCTGAATCTTGCCGATTGGTGAGCAGGAAAGGCCAGGTACTATGCCATGAAAATCAGTTCGGCTGGGCTGAAGATGTCTCTGCTTGATCCCCAACTTCTCCATGGTATCTTTGTACAGAATGTTGATGCTGCTCCCGCCATCAATCATGACTAAGGAGAAGCGAGCAACTCGCCTCTCTGTGGCAAACATGGCATCCAAAACCAAGGCATAAGAGCCGGGGTTTGGCATCACCTCTGGGTGGTCAGCACTGCTCCAGCTGATGGGCTTCTCCGACCAATGAATGAACTCGGGGGGTCTCTGATGCAACTGCATTTACTTCTAGCCGCTGCTGTTGTCGGATTTCGGGTTCCGGCAGACCCTTGAGGTTCGAACACTGGGGTGCGCGCGGAGATTTCGCCTCCTACCTACCTGCACCCCTTCGCCATGCTAGGATCTAAACTAAGGAAAGAACAACACAAGAGACACAGGGTTTATACTGGTTCGGGCCACCGTTGTGGTGTAATACCCTACTCCAGTGTGCGGTGTGTGGATTGCCTCTTGGGCTGATGATGATGAACAATACAAGGAAGAACAGCCTCGCGAGGGTCTGTTCTTGGCTGAGGCGATGAACTGCTGGGAGGAGTTCAGCCACCTTTCTCTCTCTCTCTCTCTCTCTCTCTCTCTGCTCTCCTTTGACCGACCCCTTTGCTGTGTGGGTGGCTGGTCCTATTTATAGAGGCCCTGGTCCTCTTCCCAAATATTGAGCGGGAAGGGAGCCAACAATGGCGGGCTAATTTGAAGGGGGACAGCAAGTATCAGCTATCCTGACAAAAGTAGTCTTCGCCTGCGCAAAGCTCTGGTGATGACGCCGTCTTGGGCTCCACGGTGACCTCCGTCTCGTAGTCCTCCTGGTCTTGGTCTCGTTGCACCGAAGTGGCAACCTTTGCCTGATGCCTCGGTACTCCGCGGCTGCGCTTGCCCCCTTTGCACCAAGGAGGAAAGGAGGACGCCGCGCGGGCTGGCACCCGCCTGGCGCCCTGAGTTGTCATGGCTTGCATCATGGGCACCTCATGAGGTACCCCGCCTTGATCTCTCCGCCTCCTCATGAGCGAGCCTGACGAGGCCGTGCCTGAGGAAGCTTAGCGTCGTCCGCCCCGCGAGGCTTGGCCCCTCGCGAAGGTCTTGGGTTTGTGTTGGTGAAGATGGGCCGTGCTGGGCCCCCCTTTGAGCCACGCCGCAGGCCGCAGGCAGGCAAGTCTGGGGACCCCCGTTCCCAGAACGCCGACAGTAGCCCCCGGGGCCAAGGCGCGCCCGGACTTGGCCGTGCAGGGAGGCGGAAGGGCAAGAGCGAAGCGCCGCGGGCCCTAACAGCCTGCGGCCTTGGGCGCCGCGTGGCGGTTGACTGGACGTGGGCGCCTCAGTAACCGCACGAGTTAATAAAGGAGTGGCATCCGCCTAGGCCCTGCTTCTTGCTTTCTCCGGTTGCTGCTCAGATCCCCTTTCTTGCACCTCTCCTTCCTTCCTTCGAGATTTCCAGATCTGCTCTGACCGCGCGGCCTAGGGAGCCATGGCGCCTCGTCAGCCCCTGGCCGCAGCTTGGTACACGTCTGCCCTGGACTGACCGAACGTGTCGGAGGCGGGCCTTGCCCGGTTGTGCCGGATGGCGACGGCGTGGGGCATCGACGGGGATAAGGTGTTCAAGGCCGGCTCCGCCACCCCTGAGGGTCAAAGGAGCACCTTCTATCCGCTCTTCGTAAGTGCCATTGTTGCTAGCCTGGTGCCTCCGTTCTCCGAGTTCTTCTTCTCTGTCCTCCGCCATTACAAGCTACAGGCTTTGCATCTCCATCCCAACTCCGTCCTTCTCCTGGCAATCTTTGCTTATTATTGCGAAGCACATGTTGGGGTGCAGCCCTTAGTGGCCTTGCTGCGCCACTACTTCTACCTCCGGACCTCTCGTGGGACCACTTCCGCGTGCGCGAGCTTCGTCGCGTCCGGCGGCGCCATTGCCATCTCGAACTCTGGGAAGAGGATTGAGGGCTTCAGGAGCAAGTGGATCTTGGTGGATGCTGGGCGCATCCACCCTCGGCTGATCCTGCCCACAGAGCAGCCCACGAGCTCCAGCGACTGGGGTCGAGCAGAGCTCACGGATCCCCGCGCAAAGATGGTGTTGGAGAAGATGGACGCGGATCTGAGGCCGACCGACATGGCGGCGGCGAAGCTGACCGGCGCGTCGCTGCTGAGGGAGTTCCTGGAGCACCGGCTCGCTCCGCTTCGGCAGTACTCGCTTCCAATGTGGAGGCCCCGTCCGAACCCCGCGGCCTTGGCCGACGGAGACCTGGCTACGGTTCTCCAATCTCTGGTCGGGGGCAATGTGGCGAGGCTGGAGGGCGCTCCTACGCCCTTGTTCCTCTGCAACGACTGGGAGAGGGTGGTGAAGTCCATGCCCGTCTTCAACGGGGATGGGCCAGTGCCCCTGGAAGATCCCGAGGAACCGGTGGACGTGCCCTCCGGCGACTCCAGCAAAGAGGAAGAGGGAGGGGAGCGCGGAAGAGGGCCTGACTCCGAGGCGACTGACGGAGAGTCGAGGGCTCCCCTCCCCCAGTGCAGGTCCCACATTCTCCGCCTCTCTCCGAATGATGACGACGAAGACGACGACGAGGAGGACGGTGGGAGCTCGCCCACGATCCCAAAGAAGGACAGGACCGGGCTGATCTCCCGCGGGTCTCCCCCGGCCCCGGGGCGAACCGCAGACGCACCTTCCGCCTCCAAGCTTCCCGAGGTTGACCCTTCCAGCCGGCTTTCAGGCTTCAAATTTGGCCGGAGGCTGCTTGAGCTCGCTGGCGACGTCTCGTAAGCATTCAATTCTTGTCTTTATCTCTTTCTCTGCTTCTGAGGCTTGACGTCCGCATCTTTGGATAGGTTGGCGCCCGTAGCAAAGAAGCCGAAGGGGGCTCCCGAGGTTCCATCCGTGGCGGCGCTCCTGCCCGCGAAGTAAGGTGACCGCGACGCACAGGCTTCTCCTGCCCGGTCGTCCTCGCGAGGTTTGGCTGAGCCGGCCAGGGCGAGCTCAGCCCCCACGGCCCAAGTGGCTCCCGAGGTGCTCTTGCCTGCCGCCGCCACTACAGCTGTCGGGGCGCAGCAGACTCCGCCTCAGGATGCTGCGGCTGCACTACCGCCTTCTCCTCCTACTCCACCGGCCGCTGTCTCTCAGACTCCTTCTGCCGTTCTGGATCGTGCTGTTGCTGAGCTGTACCGACTGCGGGAGGATCTTCTTGGCGCCGACTCCCGCTTGGTGGCCGGGCGTTTGGAGCTGGCTTCTGGATGGGTTCGCTCCGACGCCTCGATTCGGGCGGCGCTGGTCCAGTCCTCGACGGTAGTCGACGAGGAGAAGAAGGCCGTCCTGGAGGCGAAGGCGGCCCGCGATGCAGCCTTGGGGGAGGTGGTCGACGTCCGCAGTCACTGCAAGGCGCTGGAGCAGGAGTTGGGGGCGAGGAAGGCCGAGCTGGACGGCAAGGCCCTGGTTCTTGCCGAGGACCACGCGGCCTTCACGGAGTTGGAGGCGAAGGCTCGCTCCTCGCTGAGGACGCTTTATGACAGCGGCCTGGAGAGCCTGCTGGCCGGCGCCGAGGACGGCCCCGCCAAGCTACTTCCCTCCCTGGTTCACGCTCTTGAAGATGTCGCCCTTGGCCTTGGCCCCACGGCCGAGGCCGAGGCACGCGTCCTGTCTTCTGCAGCACTAACGTGGGTCCTCACCCACATCTACCTTCATGATCCCGGTGTCGACCTCGACAGCCTGCTGGAGCCAGTGAGCGGTGAGCGTGCCGCTGCCGCTGCCGAGGCCGTGAAGGGTCGCGTGGAGGTTCTGCTGGGGAAGTTCCGGGCCTTCAGCACCAAGTCGGAGCAAGGCGCTGCCGACCCCGCTGCTCCGTGAGGCGAACCCGCTCTGTGCTGCTCCCCCGCCGCCAAGTGACTCCGTCGTGGCTCCTGTCCTGCTTTTAATTCCTGCACACGTATCATGCCTCGGGGAGGCGTTTAAACTTGCGTTTGGCATTGAAATAACAGTGTGGACTGTAATATTTGCTTTTGAATTCCTTGAAATTAGCGCTTTTCCTTCCTACTTGCTTACGTTCTACGCCGGCAGAGCCCGGCCCCGCGCGTACCTCACCCAGCAATAGTCCCGACCGGAAACCAGGACGGGACCAAGGAGTGAGGGGCTACGTGAAAAGTTAGGCTCCTGAGTCGCGATGCTCAGGAGTCCCCCTTGGCGCACGAATAGCATGTAGGGAGGTGTGATGCGGGTGGATCCACCGTTCTACGTCTGCAGAGCCCGGTCGTGCACGTGCCTCACCCAGCGATGGTCCCGACCGGAAACCAGGACGGGGCCACGGAGTGAGGGGCTACGTGACCAGTTAGGCTCCTGAGTCCCGATACTCAGGAGTCCCCCTTGACGCTCAAACGACTTTCGTACCTTGGCTCCACTCGGGGAGAGACGTGCGATGAACCAGGCCCGGGGGGGGACCTGGCCGAGCGGTGTGCGTCTGGGTGTGACCTAGGCGCAGCCCCCGTGCCCAGCCCCCTCGCGCGGCACTCCCGAGGGGAGGCATTACGATGAGGCTAGACCCTGAGCTCTGGGCTCCCTGAGGTTGATGCGGCCCGGGGGCCACCCTCAGTTGTTTATCACCAGCGCGGAGCATAGTGCTACCGTATGTGTATGGGCATAGCCGCTCCTCGGCAGTGTCGTCAACCAGCGCGGAGCATGGTGCTTCCACTGGTACGTGGGAGGGGGCCCCCTCCGGGAGGAGCCCCCGGGGCGTGTACAGCCCCGCCCTGACACGTGGCTGGCACGGTAGGGCCTGGCGAGGTGTATCTGGGCACCCGTGAGCCAGCGCGGGACTCACAGGGCCCTACGTCTAGGCGGGTTGCGCCTGGCACTAGGCCTTATCTTGTGATGTGTCCCTGCAAATTTAGTTAGATGTAGGCACTCTACGTCCTCGGGTCCCGTCCCTCGAGCTGGTCTCAGCCGTCGCTAGTATGCCAGGTCGCGATGCCATGGACAAGGCCAGAGGGTCAGGGCTGGAGAGCCAGTAAGAGCCCTGAGTCGCGATGCTCAGTTGCCCCTCCTTTAACGTGCAAGTAGTCGGCATGGAGGAGGAGAGGTGCCGTGGACCGGCAGCAAATAATCAAGCATGGTGGGTCTAACGCATAATCGGAAATAAATGCAAATGGGATACATTCCACTAGGCCTGGCCCGAGCAGCTTGGGGATCATGTAGCCTGAGGGGCGCCCCCAATAAGGTAAGCCAATCGACGCGAAATGAAAGGGATACACGCCGCAGGGACGGACCCACGCGGCCTGGGAATAATGCAGCCCTGGGGGCGCTCCGAGCTGGAAGTAAAACTCGAAAGATGTCACCTGATGATGTTGAGGACGAAGGGGTGTTGGTGTAGCAGGCTCGGGGGGCTGCGGGAGCCGATCCTCACGAGCCCCCAGACCCAGGGGCCTCGGGAGGCTCCGGAGGCGCTAGCGGCTCCTCGCGGGCCATCTCCATCTCTGCCAGGGCTGCGGAACGCCTGGCCTCTCGTGCCTCCGTGATGCCCCTCATGAGGCGCTGGTACGCGTCAGCCGCGTTCGACAAGCCGTAAGGCATGTGAACATAGCTATGGGGTGGACCTCCGCAGCGCCCCACTCGCGAGGGCCAGAGGCGCTCCAGAGAGACGACTTGGTTGAGCCCTGGTATATCGATGCAGACGCGCAGCCCACCATCCTCGCCTGGATGGGGGGCCACTGCTGGTAGGCGGCGGGCGCCTCTCATGACTCTTGACTCCTGTAGCTCCTGAATGGCCTTGGGGACGAACTCCTGTGGGTCTGGATCTCCTTGCCTTGCTCCTTCTTGAGGGAAACATGCTTCAAAACACGCCTCCATGTGGTGCCCAAGCGCCTCCCTCTTGACCCTAGCTAGGTCGGTGGCCCTCCAGGGGAGAGCCCCCGAGCCCTGCCTGAGGAGGGTGCCGGGCGCACTTTCCTATGCGATGGAGGGAGGCTGCCCCTGGGCAGGCGCGAGCCCAGAGGGGCCTGCCTCCTGAGTGGTCGAGCCGGACGATGTCTTCTTCTTCTTGGGGGTGGTCTCGGGAGGCCTCCTACTTCCACGACCCGGGTCTTCCAGTGACGCGGCCTGAAAGGCTCGTTCCAGGGAACACACCGCGTCCTTCTCTTCACAGGGCACCGTGATGACTCCGCCGCTTCCTGGCATCTTGAGGACGTTGTAGCCATGGTGAGTTACGGCCATGAACTTGGCCAGCGCTGGGTACCCAAGGATGGCGTTGTACGGCAGGCGAATGTGAGCGACGTCGAAGTCGATGAGCTCGGTGTGGTAGTTGTCGCGTGCCCCGAAGGTGACAGGGAGGCGGACCTGCCCAATCGGGACCGTGGAGCCGTCAGTGATACTGGAGAAGGGCTTGGTTGGCTGAAGCTGGCTGTAGGGCACTTGAAGGTTGTTGAACGTCTCCACGGATAGGACGTTGAGCCCTGCCCCGCCATCGATGAGGGTCTTGGTGACCACCACGTTGCTGAGGATTGGGGAACAAAGCATTGGGAGGACTCCGGCTGTTGCCGCACACTTGAGCTGATCTGCTGAGCTGAACGTGATGGCGCACGCCGACCACCTGAGAGGGCGTGTGGCTTCGAGTCTAGGGAGTATTGCGTTCACTTCGCGGACGAACTGCTTGAAGATGCGCTGAGAGGCTGGGGCTTGAGCTCCGCCCAGGATGCAGGCGATCGCGCGCGGCTCCTGGAAGCCCCCAACCTCCTCGTCCTGATGGCGGTCCTCGTTTCTCCTTGGCTGCGGCGGCAGCGGTGGGAGGTCTGCGTTGCCTAGCGGGCGATCCTGGCGAGGCTGATCCCTCCAGTCTCCCTCGCGAGGCTGATCCCTCCATCCTCTCTCGCGAGGCGGGTCTTGCCAGCGATCCTCGCGAGGTTGGTCACGCCACCCTTGGCGCGGCCCACGGTCTTCCCAGCGTCCTGCGTTTCTTGCTCCTCCTCGACCGTTCCCCCGGTCACCGCGATCGGGGCGTCGGCCGATCCTTCCTTCACGCACGACTTGGAGTTCTTGGCATTCGTTGGTGTTGTGGGTGTGGAGGTCATGGTACACGCAGTACCGGCTGCCCTTGGGAGGTTCGGGCTGATCTCTGCCCCGCTTGGTGTCTAGTTCTGCCGCGAGCACTGCAGCCCCCTTGCGCTTCACATCCTTGGCCTTGAGCTTCTTCTCTTCTGGGTCTGCGGCAGGCAGCTCGAGGAGGGAGAGACGCCCCTCCTCAGCCCTGGAGCCAGGTTCAGGAGCCAGGTGCGGGCCCCGTCCTTGAGCGCCATGGGGAACCAGTTCGCCATGACCTTCTCGTCTCCGTTGGCAGCTTCGATGCCCAGCTCGTAGAGCTGGAGGAACTCCGCAGGGTCGGCCGTGCCGTTGTAGCGAGGAGGCAGGTATGGTTTGAACTTGTCGGGCCACGCGACGCTGCGTAGTTCGATGGTGTAGGCGCGGCAGCCTGCTATGGCCACGCGAGGCCTTAGGTGACGGAGAGCCTGGTCTTGCATGTCCCCACGCGCTAGAGCAGGGGGATGGTTGCGACGTGCTGGAGCAGGGAGCACCCGGGCAGCTTCTGGCGGGCGAGGGACTTCTTGGCAGCTCTATTCTTGTTGCGCTGGCACCTGACGGAGCGGGTTCCGCCCAGGGGCCATGCGCCTTGGGGCCATGGCGTCTTCTTGAGGAGGAGGCGGCCGGGGCGCCGCCGGAGCCTCTTTGCCCGCGCGGGGCGGGGTGCGGTGAAGCGGAATGGACGACACGGAAGAGCCCCCTGCAGCGTGAACGAGCTCGGCGACGCGGTCGAGCCATTCTTCATAGACGTCATCGACGGGACGGTAGCACAGGAGCTCGTTTGCCGCGATGAGTGCAGCCCGAGCCTCCATGGGCGCGCGGAGGGGGGGGGGACGAAGATCTAGCTGGGGCGAGCGAGGGAGTTGCGGTGCGGCCGTCTTGCCGCACAGACGGATGCTGGGACGACGCTTGCCGCTCGTCCCCCGCCGGGCCGGTGGCGGCATTAACGGCAGGTGACAGGGAACGGCGTGGATGCCCGCCGACAAGGGCCGTCTGGGCGACGCGGGAAGCGAGTGCGGCCCGGTGCTCGGCGCGGGCCCGACGAGCATCAGACATGGGCGTGACGGTCGGAGGAGAACGGGGCGGTGGAAGACGAATTCCGGCGCAGCCCTACCTGGCGCGCCAAATGTCGGATTTCGGGTTCCGGCAGACCCTTGAGGTTTGAACACTGGGGTGCGCGCGGAGATTTTGCCTCCTACCTACCTGCACTACTCCAGTGTGCGGTGTGTGGATTGCCTCTTGGGCTGATGATGATGAACAATACAAGGAAGAACAGCCTCGCGAGGGTCTGTTCTTGGCTGAGGCGATGAACTGCTGGGAGGAGTTCAGCCACCTTTCTCTCTCTCTCTCTCTCTCTGCTCTCCTTTGGCCGACCCCTTTGCTGTGTGGGTGGCTGGTCCTATTTATAGAGGCCCTGGTCCTCTTCCCAAATATTGAGCGGGAAGGGAGCCAACAATGGCGGTCTAATTTGAAGGGGGACAACCAGTATCAGCTATCCTGACAAAAGTAGTCTTCGCCTGCGCAAAGCTCTGGTGATGACGCCGTCTTGGGCTCCATGGTGACCTCCGTCTCGTAGTCCTCCTGGTCTTGGTCTCGTTTCACCGAAGTGGCAACCTTTGCCTGATGCCTCGGTACTCCGCGGCTGCACTTGCCCCCTTTGCACCAAAGAGGAAAGGAGGACGCTGCGCGGGCTGGCACCCGCCTGGCGCCCTGAGTTGTCATGGCTTGCGTCATGGGCACCTCGTGAGGTACCCCGCCTTGATCTCTTCGCCTCCTCGTGAGCCAGCCTGACGAGGCCGTGCCTGAGGAAGCTTCGCGTCGTCTGCCCCGCGAGGCTTGGCCCCTCGCGAGGGTCTTGGGTTTGTGTTGGTGAAGATGGGCCGTGCTAGGCCCCCCTTTGAGCCACGCCGCAGGCCGCAGGCAGGCAAGTCTGGGGACCCCCATTCCCAAAATGCCGACAGCTGTCAATTGTTACGCCTGTCGTCGGCCACGCTGGTGAACACGACGTAGGCCCCATGCTCCTCAGGATAATCATCTTGTATGGCACTGACTGGCTGGGCCGCCGGCTGCTGAGGAGGAGGAGGCGGCGGGCCGGCTGGCGGAGGAGGCTGGAGTTCATCGCCCTTGGCGATCCTAGTGAGCCAGTGGCACTTCTGAGTAGTGTGATTGGACGGCTTCGCACCGCTATGGAACTTGCAAGGTGCATCAAGAGTCTTCTCGTACGAGAAGGCGGGCAGCCAGTTGGGCATGCCGCCCTTCTGGCGCTTGGGAGGAGGCGGCCCTTCTGGCTGCTGACCTTCAACTGTTGCCACCTGCCGGCTCGTGGGAACCGGCTGCATGGCCTTGCGCTTGTTGTCGTTCGGTTGCTGTCGCCGACTGGAGTCACTAGCCGGGGTCCGGGGAGCTTGAGGAGCCACCTTGCCCGATACGTTGACTTGAATCTCCACCTTCATGGAGGAGTCGGTCGTGGCGTACTTGTCTGCTATGATTAGCGGTTCGTCGAGGGTCGCCGGCTCGTCGTAGAGAAGCTTGTGCTTGTGGAGGGTGCCCTCTCGGCACCCGGCAGTGAAGTACTCGATGGCCTGCACCTCATGCACACCCTTGCATGAGTTGCGCAACTCGGCCCAGCGTGTAAGATAGTCGCGAGTTGACTCGTTGGGGCCTTGGACACATAAGGAGAGTTGGCGGGGCTTGGGCGGCCGCTTGTACATGCTGGTGAAGTTGCGGATGAATGCTTCGGTGAAATCAACCTAGCTGTTGACACTGCGGGGCTTCAGGCTGTTCAACCACGTCCGGGCAACGCGCTTCATGGCAACGCGCTTGTTGCCGTTGGCGATGCTGACGGTTGTGGAGTAGTCGACAAGCCAGTCCTCTGGCTTCACGGGGCCGGTGTACTTGGGTGTGTCTCTTGGGAGAGTGAATCCTTTGGGGAAGGGCTCATCTCGTATGCGGGGCCCAAAACAAGGCGGACCCAACTCATCTTCCTCTTCTAGCGCCAGGGATCGGTTGAGGCGATCGATCCGGTGGCGGGCATCGTTTTCTCCGATTCCTTCTCGGCGGCCAAGGCGGTCGCCGAGTGATGGGTGATCAACAGGCGACGAGGAGATGCGCCTCTCCCTGCGAGGAGGAGGCGGCAGACAGTCGTCTCGCCGCCGTACTGCTCTTGGGCGACCGTCTTGGTCGCGCTCGATGGTGATGTGAGTCCGGCTGCGGCTAGCAGACGGCTCCTTGTCTCTTCTGTCACGGACGCCACCAGTCGGCGTCCGGGATGTCGCGCCTTGGTCTTGTCGAGGAGGCGGATCATCATCTCGCCGGTTGGAAGCTTCAGTCCGGCACCCGGCATCTTGCTGCTCAGTAGCCGTGTCGAGGAGCTGCTGAACTCGCTCCGTCATGTGGCGACGCTCGTCGCCCTCGAGTTTGTCTAACTCGTCTGTTGCCGCCTGGGCAGCTCGTATGTTCTCAGCAGGCGTGGCGTAGACGGGACGATCTGTCCTAAACATGCTGGCGATGGTCGTGCCACGCTGCCGAACCAAGCCAATGCGGCTAGGCCCACCAGGAGCCAGCGTGCCACCGACGGCATGGTCCATTTCCCGATGGTAGGCCTCCAAAAGGCGTCTCATGCTGGCCAACCGATTGGCACTCTCGACGAGCTGGACGTGGCGCGCTTCTACCGTCTCGGCGTCTTCCGGGATAGGTGCAGCCAAGTCTTGCAGTGCCGTCTGCAACGGGTCCTGGCCACCTCCGCCAGAGTGGTCGCCGTGGCTGATGATGAGCACCTCCGTGACGGTGCTGCCGCCGCTATCCGCGCGAGGAAGCGGCTCATCGTAGACCACCACGTTAGAGGGGAACGTGTCGAGCGACACCGTGTCGGAGTCGACCAACATCGGGTCGGTGGAGCCAATCGACTCCAAGTCAGCAGCAGGCTCGCTGGCGACATGGAGCTGATCGAGGAGGCTCATGAGGCGGCTCTCAGGGCCATCGGTGCCCGCATCAGACGCAGGCTCGTCGGAGAGGTGAATCTCGCCAACAAGATTGGCGAGGCAGCTTGCCGCGCAGGCGGCCTCCGCACCGCGCAGCGCGTCAGTGCAGACGCTGTCTGGCGTGCCGGGCTGGCTGTGCTCGCCTGGAAGGAACAAGGTTCCCGTCCAGAGCAGGTCTCCGGGAGACGGTGCACCTCGCCCCACCGTGGGCGCCAAATGTCGAGGGTTGGGTGCGACATATGCCAAAGGATGGCTTATCATGGTGGGAGCGAGTAGAACGTCGCTGGTGCCTGGAAGCGGGATGAGGCGTAGACACGAACGCCGGCATACTTTACCCAGGTTCGAGGCTCTCCTAGGAGATAACACCCCTAGTCCTGCTCTATGGGGTCTCCGCATGGTCACTAAGGCATAGGTGGTACAATGGTGCTCCTTGAGCTGTTTGCTAGAGGTGGAAGAAGGCAGGCACGCTCTCTCCTCCTCTAGGCGTGGGTCTAGTTCTAACAGGTTGGAACCCTTTGCATGGGTGCCCTGGGGGGTTTACATAGGCCTACCCCTCCCAGCGGTACATTGGTAATCCGTCGGGTATAGGACCCGGTTGTCAGCGTCTTCGGTCGCCGGCTCCTCCGCCGGCTGCTGGGGCCCGCCGCTGGGTGGGCCCCTCCGACTAGTCTGGTACGGAGCCGACAGGCCGCTGCCGCCGCTCGCGGGTCTTGCCGGCTGCTGATCACTGTAGCTATGGTGCTAATGACACGGGCTTGGTCGGGGGAGCATGGTTACAGTCCCGCCGCCTGGTGGGCTATTACTGTAGTCACACCGCGTCCCATTTGGCTGATGGTGCATGGGGCCCGAGGAAGGGATAAGCTGCGTGCCGGAAGCCAGCTTCCCTTAGGTCCGGCTGCCCTGGCTTCTTCCGTCTTCAGGGCTCTCACTGCCTGGTAGGGCCCGCCACCTTCAAGCTGTACCGACAGGCCCTCGTGGGAACAGGGCTCCGCCTATCAGGGGTGACGTTTGGGGGGAGAGGCAACAGTGTCACGTCATGCAGAGATCTCCGCCTGTACGTGGCACTGTGTCCACGCCCGGCCCTGGATTCGGGGGCATGGCTATGCTGTAGCCATGCCCAGTCTTGTCTCCTTGATGAGGGCGCAGACTTTGAGGGTGCCACGGGCCGACTACTAGGGGTCGGCCTCTCTGGAGCTGCTTACTAGGAGTCGGCCTATCTTGATGCCGTCTTCTGGATTTCGGCCGCCCTCGGCCAGTCGGCCGCTCAGCCAACCGGCCGCCAGAAGGCGGAGATCTATCTTGATGTCTCGAGGGGCGCGGCCAGCCCCGTGGTCTTGAAAGGTTCACGGGCTCGGGTTCGGCTACCCGTGGCCCATTACTCCGACATTGGTGGTGGGGGAGTATAAACTTTACCATTCTGTTTGGGAACCGCCTATAATGTGTGTAGCATGGAAGATATCGAGATCTCTTGGTTGTTATGTTGACAATGAAAGTATACCACTCAAAATATTATTCATCTCTGTGTCAAAAATCGAGCTCTGGCACCTCTAAAAATCCCTGCTTCCCTCTGCAAAGGGCCTATCTATTTACTTTTATGTTGAGTCATCACCCACTTATTAGAAATCACCAGTTGGACAGCACTGCTGTCATTTGCATGCATTACTATTAGTTTACATTGAGTATGACTGTGACTGGATCTCTTTTATCATGAATTACAATGTTTAGTCAGTCCTTGATCTTTAGAGGTGCTCTACATTTATGTTTTGCAGTCTCGGAAAGGGCTAGCGAGATACCATCTTGTTATATCATATTATGATTGTTTTGAGAAAATGTTGTCATCCGAGATTTATTATTATTGCTCGCTAGTTTATTTTGCTATTGATATGAGTAAACATGAGACCTAAGTGTTATTGTGAATATGGTTAGTTCATAATCTTTGCTGAAAACTTGAATGTTGGCTTTACATATTTATAACAACAAGAGCAAATAGAGTTTGTAAAAGTTTTTCTTTATCACTTTCAGTTTGTCAACTGAATTGCTTGAGGACAAGCAAAGGTTTAAGCTTGGGGGAGTTGATACATCTCCATCGTATCTACTTTTCCAAACACTTTTGCCCTTGTTTTGGACTCTAACTTGCATGATTTTAATGGAACTAACCCGGACTGACGCTGTTTTCAGCAGAATTGCCATGGTGTTATTTTTGTGCAGAAATAAAAGTTCTCAGAATGACCTAAAACTTCACGAAGAATATTCTTGGAATTTATAAAAAATATTGGCGAAAGAATCAACACCAGGGGGGCAAACCCTGTCCACGAGGGTAGGGGTGCGCCCCCTGTCTCGTGGGCCCCCTGAGGCTCCACCGACCTCAACTCCAACTCTATATATTCACGTTCGGGGAGAAAAAAATGAGGGAGAAGGATTCATCATGTTTTATGATACGGAGCTGCCGCCAAGCCCTAATCCTCATTGGGATGGCTGATCTGGAGTCCGTTCGGGGCTCCGGAGAGGGGAATCCATCGCCAACGTCATCATCAACCTTCCTCCATCACCAATTTCATGATGCTCACCACCGTGCGTGAGTAATTCCATCATAGGCTTGCTGGACGGTGATGGGTTGGATGAGATTTATCATGTAATCGAGTTAGTTTTG